>NC_085868.1:50231761-50391761 GCF_034702125.1 Engraulis encrasicolus | reverse complement strand
AGACACTCAGAGCATTTACAATAAAAGTAATGACAGACGTCTGTTATAAGGTTTTGTTTCTTTTCTGAAGTTTACAGATAACCGTCAAAACTTCAGCTCTGCATTCTATGTGGAAGTTGGATGGAATGTTGGATTTGCTGTGGCACTGGTATGGCCAATCACATTCAATCACTAGTCCAATCACTACATTCAATCACACACACCAGGCTGTTTTTTGTCACTAATTGTATTCGTTTCAAATGCCATTTCAGCTTCATACATTCACAGTATGTAACAAGCAAGGTAGCCGACAGGGGGGGGGGGGTTGGGGTTTAGGCAAAGGGGTCAGTTTTCCTGTCCCCAGGCGGAGAGGGGGCCCAGAACTGGGTCCTTATTACATTATAAGTATTGGCCAGCAGGGGGCCCTTTTAGACGACTTTGTCTTCGGCCGAGTAAAAGCTGTCAGTGGTGGCCCTGGGTTTATTCCCAATAACATCCAAACAGTTATGCAATATCAGCAGACAACTAACGAACAGTAATACCTTTTGGGGTAATATTTTGAGTAGGCCTATGTCGTCAATTTCTGATACCATTACATAAAGGGGAAGTCCAGACCAAAATCATCAACAGCCCACTGGTGTCCTGTATGCCCATGTCCAGTTCAGCCCTGCTCCCAACACGATCAATATGACGGGTCCATTTGGGACGGATCCACAAAGAGTAATGTGAGCAGAGCTGGTTTTACCATCAGTCAAACCAGGCAATCGCCTCGGGCCCCACCACATCTGTCTGCCCTCTGCAGGAGACCAATCAGTCATCCTCAGTACCAGCAAAAATAATGACCTCTGCCAAGGTCATTATTGTCACTGATGTTTTCGGTCACATTGGTTGGTTTGTCTGTTTGTCTGCCTGTTTTTCTGTTTGTCTGTCAGCAGGATAACTCAAAAAGTTATGAACGGATGTTGGTGAAATTTTGTGTAGTTGTCGGAAATGACAAGACACGAATTTTGACATCCCACTTTCTAACTCCACAAAAACAAGACAGAAAGACTTGATAAAAAATTAGGGTGTAACATAGTCAAATGTTCTATCAAGCAGCTTCCTTGGTGGAGGTCTGCACTCTCTGAGTGCATTTCTAGTTCAAAGGGGGGCCCCGTGTCTTTATTTTGCCTAGGGTCCTCCAAATGGGTAAAGCCATTTGAATGTGAGTAGGGCTCAACTGGCTACTGCGTGAGGTGTGAGATGGTATATTCACTTGTGGTGGAGAGAGAGAGAGAGAGAGAGAGAGAGAGAGAGAGAGAGAGAGAGAGAGAGAGAGAGAGAGAGAGAGAGAGAGAGAGAAATTGTGATGCTATCTATTCATCAAAATAAGTTTTTTTTTTTTAAATCAATATAAGGTCTGTCTCCATTCAGTATTAGAGAATGTTATATATAGCTCAGTAGACAGTGCCTAGAGGGAGAGAGGAGCACAGGCCTATAGTTATGTGAAAGTGAAAGCCAACTGGGAAACTCCAACTCCCATTGTCATTGTGACACAGCACTTCACAGCACACAAGTGAACACTGCATACAATGAAATTGCATTTCTGCCTCACCCATGCAGGGGGGCAGCCCTCAATGGCGCCCCTAGGGAACAGTGCAGTGGGATGGTACCATGCAAGGTACTTCAGTCATGAAGGAGGATGGGGGAGAGCATTGGTTGATTACTCCCCCCACCAACCTCGTGGGTCGGGAGTCGAACCGGTAACCTTTGGGCTACAAGTCTGACGCCCTAGCCGCTTAACCATTACTGCCCATGGGTATCTAATCTAAATCTAAACGTAAAATTACAAATGTACATACATACGTGTAGGCCTAAATATAAAGACAGTGTTGACTGTACGTTGAGATGTGTNCACACACACACACACACACACACACACACACACACACACACACACACACACACACACACACACACACACACACACACACACACACACACACACACACACGCACTCTGGTGGTTCATCTGCAGTTGTCCTCTGTGATCTTTTCCACTCCAGCACACCTCAGACCTACCTTACAGTACGTGTACCTTTACGTACCTGTATGAGTGGACCTCAAAATGGCGCAAGGGGGTCTGTTGGAGTTTGTGATTTATAACTTACTGTTGCTGGTAAGTGACTATTATTTTTACTTTTCGTTTATTTTTTTTAGGGGGCGTTTTTGATGTCTTTATTTGATAGTGAAAGTGAAGAGATCTCAGGAAATGAGTAGGAGAGATGGGGCAGCCTACCAGTGAGTGCCTGAGTGACTCTGGGTATGCTACATTTCTAAAAACTTGTGCAAATATCTATTTGTTTGAGCTCAAAATCAAGTATTAAATGTACTGGTCTACAAAGAGGCCTATGGGAAATGGCCAAGGGCGGACTCGAACCCCGGTCCCCAAATGTGGGGGGCTAAGCGTTCCACAGCCAATCACTCCCCCCCCTCCCCTCCCAACTCTCTTTTCACAATGCATGCACAATGCATGAATTCACCACAGCCTGTCATGTTCATTTCTACAAGTTTCAGTGTAATTATTGTATATACGAAGAGATACAATGGTGTACATACCGTGCAAACATACTATACATACATACGCACAATACACACACACATACAGTACAGACATACAGTACAGGCCAAAAGTTTGACACACCTTCTCATTCAATGCATTCTCTTTATTGTCGTGGCTATATATTTGCAGTACATAGTAGATTTTCGGAGAGGGCATCAAAACTGTGCATGGACACATATAGACACATATGTGCTTAAAGGGACACTGTGTAGGTGATGGTCAAAAAAGGTACTGCAACTATGCTGCTCATTGAAACTGGGCTGCCTATTACCAGGTGAGCAGGAGATCCTCCCCAGGTGTTCCGAGTGTCGGTACCAACCTGTATCTTGCACTTTGTCTACCTGTGTCGAGGTACGTGTATTGTATACCGATGTGTTATAGGCTATGTAGCCTAAACAATATTGCGTACCGTATAATGAACTACCACTCACTGATATTTATTTACCTACTCCTCAGGGGTGGATTTCTCGAATCCGACTAAAATTAGCCTTCGGACCAAGTAAGTACGAACGAAGTCCGACACAACAACTAACCAACAACGATGATTTCTCGAAAGCCTCAAACCAACAAAGTCCGATGTAGGTACGAAGTAAGTCCGATGAAATTCCAACCAAGTAAGTTCAGACGCACGATGAAGTTGTCGGAAATGCTCGGAGTGTCTCGCCCACAGACATCATATATGAAGACTAGATGCGTCGTCCAAGTTCACGTCATGCAAGTCGAACGTCCGCGCATGGCGGCCATGTTAAAGCAGCCTTCTGGCTCAACCAGTTGCAGTGAGTTTTGGGTGTTGTATACTCTTCAGATGGCCATAATTCCCTCAAATTTATATCGATTTTCGAAAGGGTTGGTTTTTTATACAGTATAAAAAAATCCAAACGAAAGTATATGTTGATACTGCATAGTGATGCATATTCACATTATTATTATATTATATTACATTATATTATAATGTTCATAGGTCTAAAATCATGTATAATATAATTCAGTAGGCTTATTCAGGCAATTAAATAGATCCCATAAACAAATGCACAAAGTAATCTTTTATATTTTCAGTAAAATAACAAATAAACGTTCACTTGTGGTTTACATTCTACTTTGGTTTCGACAGCTCCACCTTGTGTCCAAAATGAGTCGTGACGCTAAAGCCATCCAGATAGAATTAACTTGTTGCGCTGTAGGCTAAATCTCTCTTCCAGTACGTCATCTCTGTCGTCTATAATTTGATGCAATGAATATATCCATGCCGTCAACGTAATGCACAGCAATGGTTAAAATGTGTATTTGCTGTAGGTCTATCTAATTTTTTGGACAAATAGGTTAAGTGGGAAGCATAGCCTAGGCCTATTACTCTCCTGGGCGTTTTACCCCAGTCTACACGTAAGTTTTAAGGAGCCCTACCATTTATGAACACGTGTCAATATTTCAGCGAAGCAACAGTATACATTTTCAAGTATCCCAACGTTTCAACTCTTCAGTTTACTTCAGGTGTAACGGAGGGTCTGTGGAGAGTTTAGGCTGCTCTAATATGGCCGACCTGTGCGGACGTGCTTGAAATAAGCGATGACGTATCTAGTCTTCCTATATGATGTCTGTGGTCTCGCCTCAGCTCGGGTGCATTTGTCGCAAAGCAGTGACGCTGTACCACACAGTGCCTGTCAAATTCAGGCTATACATCTATCAAAGTCCACAAATCTTTGTCAACACAATCATGTCCCTGACTTCACCCCTCTTCAACTGCAGTTACCAAATGCGACATTACAATCCACCATGTATTATTTGTAGGTTTTGCATATAATGTTTAATATTGTACCTTATAGCCTACCAGTAATATGGAAGCATGGTTGGTGGGTGAGTGGTTAGAATGTCGGAAATTCATACACGTTTGCCGTTTCCTTATCGGAGGCGTGAGTTCAATCCCCGGTGAATATAGCCCTAGGCTATATAATAACCACCCATCACATCTTTTTTCCAGAACGGCAAGCGAAGTCATTCTCACGCTCATGGGCAACGCAACACTTTCAACAGGTCATGGCCAGGCAGATTGCAGTTAAATGCTGCTTGAAATGATAACTGAAATTACGCTTGAGAATTATTAAAACATATCAGAATGTTTCTTTAATTTTCCAGTCTGCACGCGTCTTTACGCGCAACGTAAGCGGGTGGAACTGCCATTATTGCCGTTGTACATAAAGACCCGCAGGAAGGGACCTATGGAAGGGGCCGTTAATGTCTGTAAACATGGCACATTCAAAGTCCTTCAACGTCGGAAAAGACCTGTTAACACAATCATATCCCCAATATCCACCCCATTAAATGCAACAACCAAATGTCGGTCTACACATCACCATCAATGAAGAGCAATGGGCGGTGAATGGTAAGCGCGAAGGCATTTTCAGTGTGACAAGATTTCGATTCCCTCAGTAAGATAGGCCTACATTAAACGCAGGTGCCTATTCCTCTGCGCAACTGTTTATCCAACCTCTGTGTGTGTGCGTAAAGTGGCCGATCCACGCGTGCTGTTGGGCGCGCTTGTGGAGCTCTGGCATCCGAGAGTCTTTACCTCGTAGCCACGCACGCAGTCACATTAAGGCCAAGTCAAATTGCTTTTCACTTGTATTTTACAAAAACACAAAACGATGGCCCAATTCACAGAGATAGAGAAAGAATGACACGATGCGCTGTGTTGTTTTCTGATCCCCCTGACTGCACTGCACTTCGTGCGCCATGGGCCATGGCGCTATTTGGAGTGTGCTCACTGCTGAAACAACATTTGCTTTAACAGTAGCCTATTGGCCGGCTACTTGTGACAGACTTGTATTACAATAGTAGAATTGAAATGAAAAGAAGAATATGAATACTATAAGACCTAGTAACGCGAAGAAGTGTCCTATTCTTGTCATCACGCTCGCCTTTCCGAGTGCCTTCCCATTACGCACTATTTCAACATACTAGGGCAGTTGCATAATGTCCATTTTTTGAACTTGTTGTAGCCTACGATGTAGTTTGGAGTTCTTGTGGACTAAGGCATAGCCTACAATGCAAGTGTAACCAAGTGGTAAGGACAGGAGAGTTTTAAACTCTAAATTTCACAGTTTTTCTTACTAAATAGACTACGCCACCCTGGGATAAGAATGGGAACTACAGCCCAGGGACTGTATGAAAACCTTAGATTTGACCCCCACACAAGTTCTGTTGCATTAACGAGGAAACGTGGATTCCGTAACAAAATAATCTCTTTATTAACAATTTCACATATAAATATAAAAATCCGGACAGTTTAAAATATTTCCCACCACAATGCACACACACACTCGCACTCACATACACACTCACACAAATCGGTACAAAAGGGAGGGTTCTCAAATACAGGGCAGGTGCACCCAAGAGAGGGGAATTATACTAAGCCCCCTGTCTAGGTCTTGGATAAGTACACACAAACACTCGTGCCCATGCACACACTAAGTGAAGGTGAATTATTGCACTCACACACAGGTAACACTGCACTGCACTGCAATTCACTGCACACCACGTGACCGGACCCACCACCAGGGGGGAAGAGGACCTCCCTCTGGGATTACCTGCACCTGTTAACAGAAAAGAAAAGGGTAAATAAGGGGGTAATCAAGGGCCTGCCACTTGCCCAGCA
Source organism: Engraulis encrasicolus (assembly GCF_034702125.1). Classification (NCBI taxonomy): domain Eukaryota; kingdom Metazoa; phylum Chordata; class Actinopteri; order Clupeiformes; family Engraulidae; genus Engraulis; species Engraulis encrasicolus. Next base: position 50,385,532 of record NC_085868.1, on the reverse strand, counting down.
AATAAAGACAAACAAAATGAAATAAACTGAATTGCAGGGCCCACCAGCAAAATCTAACTCGCCACAGAAAGAGGTTGCTACAGGCGAGAGCAGGACTGATGAGAATTAGTAACGACACTCAGGCCAGGGGCATTGGTTTAGGCTACAAGCCGTGCACATTCAGTAATTATAGAAACAAAAACAAAATAATTCAAATTGAAGTTCTCAACTCAAGTCAAACGAAAATAATCAAACAAAAGAAAGAAACATCCCTCAAAGAAAATGTACAAAATAAACAAATTAATCGTGCTCTCACCACGACATAACAGGACACTCACTCACACAGACTACATTCACGCACTGAACTCGGCCACATGCGCCACCTGCGCAAGTTAACTTATGCTGGGCTGCTGAATGCTTTCGGAGTGATGGCCCTCGGATGACCGGACACTGCGACGCGTCAGTCCGAAGCGCGTATCGAGGGGGGACAAAACAGCAGCAATTCAGAGCGAACCGGGAGTCTGCAGCTACACCCAGGCGCCTACAAATACAGATGATAATGCGATGTAACTGGGCTATTGTACCAATTTTACAACGTGATGAAAAGTTGAAGCGGTATACTCACGTTCCACAACAGCAGAGGAGGCGAGGAGGGAGACAATAAAGGCCGACGAGTCAGAGGAAACTCAAACCCACGCTACAACAAAATACATCATCGGTTAGACCCGAGTCAAACAAATCAAAACTTTAGCGAACGTGTGGCGTCATTTGGGTGGCCTACCTGAGCCAGAAGGAGAGAGCTCTCGGAGCTTTGGTAGATGAACAGGGTAGCCAACAAACAGCTGATGGCACCGGTAGATACACTTGTACGAGGCGGAGAGCGTGTCACGCCAAGTTGAATTTGGCAACAGATCGGAGTGCAAAGAGTAGACCAGAATGCACGTTTGGATGGACAAAGGAAAGCACGTTGACCGACAGCTATTCCTCCTAGCTTGCGAAAAGCCGGCGTCTCAGCTGGAGTGAAATCAGCTGTGAGATCAGCTGATAGGTCGGTGTGACGTGATGACGCACGCACCGCAAATGAAAAAGGAACGTCAAAGCCCACTTTGCTACAATCTACCCCTGGGATTTGCATCGACGTCCCGGCGATGAAACACTTCCCTGCGTAAATGCTACGACTCCTTCAAACGGCGCCTCCTGCTGGACATGGAAGATGGTGAGGGTTAGAGTGCTGACCTGCGGTTGCTCGAGCAGTTCTTCGTACTCCACTGGTACAGTCGTTGGATTGGGTGGGTAATAGCGATTCATCCTCCAGAGAAGGACCTTCAAGGGGCCCCTCGGAGGAGGTGACCATGGGTTCATCACTGCCTTGGTCCAAGGGGGGACCACCCTGATTGCGAGATGGAGAACATGGAAGCGCTAGCGAGTCCATCCCTGACTCAGCAGGCGACAGTTGGAGCTGGTCGCGGTCACATGGTTGGGAAGGCCCACTGGGACTAACAGTAGCAGGAGGCGGTAACAAAGAAACTGTCGCCGGTGCGGGAGGTAAGGCCAGAGGATTTCTACTAGGCCCAGGAGCCATCAACAACCCAATGTCCTCCATAGAATCCTCCTGGGGGGCCCTCCCAGTCGGAGTAGGGAGCGGTGGATCGCTCACAGGTTCGGGGCCACGATGAGGTTTCAGCATAGTGCGGTGCACATGTTTGGACCGATCCAGGGCATCAATTGGGGCAACAGTATAAACCACTCCCCCTGGCTGCGGGGCCTTAAGTACCTTATGCAACACCGTATGCCATAGATCCTGAATTTTGTGACGACCACGGGAACTATGGTCCCGGACGTAAACAAGTTGTCCCTCCTTCAGCGGCAACTCCCGCACACGTTGGGCATGAAGCTGGTGGCGATATTCAGCTGCAGTGGCCAGATGGTCCCGTGCCTTGCTAAAGGCAAGATTGAGTCGCCGTTGATGTTCCACTATCCAGTCATTCACGGTGCCTGGTGAAGGGTTGGCCACTCTACCCAGCATAAAGTCCACAGGCAGTTTGGGATCTTGACCGAACATAAGGAAGTATGGAGACTCCCCAGTGGACTGGTGTGGGGTCGTGTTATAACAGAACACCATCTGGGGTAGTGCAGTAGTCCAATCGCTTTTCTGGGCCGCCGGCAAAGTCCGCAATAAATTGTGCAGCGTGCGATTGAACCTCTCGCACTGGCCGTTACCGGCCGGGTGGTAGGGGGTCGTACGAGACTTTGTGATGTCATACATCTGGCAGAGCTGCTGTACCAACGCACTTTCGAAGTTGCGGCCCTGGTCGGAATGAACGCGACTGGGGACCCCAAGTTTGTAAAACCATTCATTGACCAGGACTTGGGCCACGGTGGCGGCGCGTTGGTCTCGGGTAGGGATGGCCAGGGTGTATTTGCTGAAAACATCAGTCATCACTAAGACATTCTCAATGCCACCACGAGTAGGCTCCAAGATGGTGAAATCTAGGGCCACAATTTCATTGGGGCGGGAAGCCAGCAGATGCCCCATAAAGCTATGAGCCACCGGCTGAGTGTCCTTACTACCTTGGCAGCGCTCACAGTCCTGACACCACTCCTTAATATCAGTGAACATTCCCGGCCAATAGCACCTTTTCTGCACTAACCGGCTGGTCCTGTCAATGCCTTGATGGCCATGATTCTGATGGAGTTGAGTCATTACCACTGAATGCAGAGAGGGAGGTAGAACTAGTTGAAGAACTTCCTCTCCATCATCTGGATGAAAGATCCGGCGGTGTAACACACCATCCTTTTTCACCAAACGATCCCATTGGCGTAACAACACCAGTGCCTTAGGTGACAGTCGACTCCGCTCGTCCTTATCAGGGCGTCGCTTCTTCTCCCAGAAATTCAAAATCGGCCGGATAACAGGATCAGCCCTCTGCAGTTCCTGCCAATCAGAGGTGGTGTGACTTGGGAGGATCGAGATTGACGATTGGGCTGCCACCACGGGGCCCTGGCCTACTTCCACTTCTTGCAAGGGGATGGGGAGGGGTGTCCCACGTTCTCCCTCTGGTCCAATGCTCGACTCCTCAAGACGTGATAGCGAGTCACAGTTCCTGTTTATGCGTCCTGGCCGATATTTCAGTTCGTAATCGAAGGCGGCCAGCTGAGCGGCCCACCGTTGCTCTGTGGCCCCGAGCTTAGCCGTGGACAGGTGACGGAGAGGATTGTTGTCCGTGAATACAGTACACTTCTGACCAAGAAGGTATTCACGGAACTTCTCCGTCATAGCCCACTTGAGCGCTACAAACTCAAGCTTCATAGAGCTATAATTTGACATGTTTCGCTCGGTGGGCCTCAATCCACGACTCGCATAGGCAATGGGCCGAACCTGACCGTCCTGCTTCTGGGAAAGAACCGCGCCTAAGCCAACGTGACTAGCATCAATCTCCAATATAAATGGCAATGAAAAGTCGGCATAAGCAAGCACAGGTGCCTGTGTCAGCTTACTTTTCAGGCCTTCAAAACCCGCTTCACATTCCGCTGTCCACACCGATGACAAGCTCCGACCAGAGGCCTTCCGTGACTTGGTACCCGCCAGCTCCGCTACTACCTTATGCAAAGGGGCAGCCAACTTGGCAAACCCCTCAACGAAACGCCGGTAATAGCTTGCAAAGCCCAAAAATGAACGGAGCTCAGAAACATGGGTTGGGCGACGCCAGTTAGCCACCACGTCAACCTTCTTGGGGTCAGTGGAGACACCCTTGTCCGAAATCACATGACCGAGATATCCTACCTCCCTCTGGAAAAATGCACACTTCTCTAGCTTCGCTTTTAATCCCTCCTGCTGCAACCGTTCAAGCACCACTGTTAGCCGCTGCAGATGCTGGTCGACAGAAGAAAACACTACCACGTCGTCAAGGTACAGCAAGAGTGACTGGCATTGCTGATCCCCAAAGACCCTCTGCATGAGCCTTTGAAAAGTGCTCGGCGCATTGCAGAGTCCGAAAGGCATTCTGTTCCATTCAAACAGGCCAAATGGAGTACAGAAAGCTGTTTTTGCCTTGTCGTGCTCTGCAACAGGGACCTGGTTGTAACCGCTGGCAAGATCTAACGTTGAAAACCACCGGGCACCAGAAAGTGCGTCCAAAGTCTCTTCAATGCGTGGGAGTGGAAACGCGTCTTTGCGGGTTTTACTGTTCAACTGGCGGTAATCCACGCACAGTCGGGGGCTTCCATCTTTTTTTCGAACCAGGACGATGGGGGATGCGTACGGGCTGCAGCTGTCACGGATGATTTGGGCCTCCAGTAACTGCTGGATGTGTGATTTAACAACGTCATATTCCGAGGGAGGTAGTCGACGGTACCGTTGTCGAACTGGGACATGGTCAAGCAAAGGAATCTCATGGGAGATGAGGCTAGTACACCCAAGGTCTCCGTCATGGGCAGCAAACACAGAGCGGTGTTCGGATAGGAGGGAGCGGACCTTGATCTGTTCCTGGTCACTCAAAGCTGATAAGTCCAGAGCCTCAATCTTAGATAGAATAGGATCCACCATGTCCTGTGCCTGGACAGATGTGCAGGTAGCCCTAACTTCTGCAATGCCTGGTGGCATGGAAGTGACATTAACGTCGGCTAAACTGCCCAAAGCAGTCCGTGGATACAACAGGACATCATTAGCGCCGACATTGACCACGGGAATATACGCAGTACCCTGGGACACAGAAACTAATGCAGGAGAGGCCAACAATCCTCCTGGCAAACCAGTGGACAGCGGCTCAAAGAGTGAAGATGGGCCAAGACCAGAAGTAGAACATGTGGCGGCAACAAATTGAAGTGTACCCCCCTTGATGCGCTGCGCCCTCCTACCCCGCAGACGAACAGTCCGGTCGATTGTCATGGAATCGGTTACATGTGCTTGATGGCATTGCTGCAGAGCTTCAACAACGGGGCTTGGGACCTGGGCCGACGAAAGAGATTCAACTGAGAAGCCGATGTTCCCTCCAAATAACTCGTGGTAGCACTTGCTGATGATATTCATCCCCAGTACACCAGGGACCTCCAACATGGGCCCGCCAGGGGGGTCACTCACTACCAACACCCCACAACCCGGGATGACCTTGTCACACAGTGTTACATCTAACTCCAGGTAGCCAAGGTATGGGATCGCCAACCCATTGGCAGCTCGTAGCTGCAGCCACTGGCACTGCTGGAGGCGGTCCTGCCCCCAGGGCTCAAAATGCTGTCGAAAGAAAGACTCTGTAATAGTGGACACCATGGAACCGGTGTCCAATAAGCACAACACGTTTACACCTCCCATGTCTACCTGTATGTTCGGGCATGATGACAATAAATGCGACAAGACCCCCACATTGCCCTTTACCTTCGTTGAGCCCTTAGAAGCCCCCTCCGAACTGCGACTCAACAGGTCGGTGGGTGCTCGTTTCCCTGCACCTGAGCGGATGAGGAAGGACCGGAGTGTGACATGGAAGAGGTGGAGGCTGCCCGGGAACGGGGTGGGCGACCCGGGCCATTGCAATCACGTGCAAAATGTCCTTGTTGATGGCACCGCCTGCAGATCAGGGGGCCATTGTAAGAAGGCCTAGCAGGGGCCTTAGCTTCCTGGAGGAGGCTAATGCTACGGCTAAGAAGGTCCAACTGTTCTTGCTGGCGCTTTAGAATCTCCTTCACATCATCCCATTCAGGGGTTGTTGCTGGCCTATTAGCTACCAGACGGGAGTCACCCTGGACACCGTACACCAAGCCATACGCGGAGGGTACAGACTGACTTCTGGCCCTCATGGCCACTGGCATGCCTTCACGCTCCCACCTAATTGCCTCTCCTCGAACAGTAAGTAATGTAGCATCCGGGGTGCCTCGAACGAACTGCTTCAAGTCCCTACGCAACGCTCCATCCATAACGTATTCTATAAATTGGTCTCTCAACAGAACATCTGCATTTGGTACTGCATTGGGTGCAACCTGCTTGATCTTCCCCATTAAGCTCATCAACGCCAAAGAAAATTCCAGCAAGCTCTCCCCCTCCTGTTGTTTTCTTGAAAAGAAAGCTTCCTGTAGTGCCACATGTGACTGTGCGCAGCCATACAGCTCACGCAGAATTTCCAAAATCTTATCAGGGTCTTTCCTCTCTCCTGCAGGCCTGTATTTTATCTCCTCCTTTGCCTCTCCCTCGAGATGGTCGAATAAAAAGTACGCCTGGTCGGCTGGAGCTAGATGACGGGCCCTCATGCACGCCTGGACTTCTTCCTTCCACTCATCGTACCCCATACTGCTCTTTCCCGAAAACGTAGGGCACTTTTTATCGCGAGGAATAAATACAAATCTTTCGGCTGACATGCTCGTGGGCTGAGATGCAGATGCTGAACCTGACCCACTATTCTGCTGTTGCTGCCAACGATTTTTCTCAGCCTGAAGCTGTGCAATCTGGTCTCGCAGCTGCTGCATCTCATCCACGCCTGCCGCATTACCGTCGCCATCCATATTACTGACACTTACCGGGGCTTCACTGGCGACCAACGAATCACTTCTCCCCTCCAACAAGTATCTCTCTAGGACTGCTGCTGCCTTGTCCCACGGCCACTGAGCTCAATCACACAAACACACATACATTCATACACCAACTGGGATGGAAAACAAAATTATTAAACAGGGAACAAAAACAAAAACAAAAAAAGGAATCCACGTTTTTTTTTTTTATGCAATCCTGCCGACTACGCCAAAATGTAACCAAGTGGTAAGGACAGGAGAGTTTTAAACTCTAAATTTCACAGTTTTTCTTACTAAATAGACTACGCCACCCTGGGATAAGAATGGGAACTACAGCCCAGGGACTGTATGAAAACCTTAGATTTGACCCCCACACAAGTTCTGTTGCATTAACGAGGAAACGTGGATTCCGTAACAAAATAATCTCTTTATTAACAATTTCACATATAAATATAAAAATCCGGACAGTTTAAAATATTTCCCACCACAATGCACACACACACTCGCACTCACATACACACTCACACAAATCGGTACAAAAGGGAGGGTTCTCAAATACAGGGCAGGTGCACCCAAGAGGGGGGAATTATACTAAGCCCCCTGTCTAGGTCTTGGATAAGTACACACAAACACTCGTGCCCATGCACACACTAAGTGAAGGTGAATTATTGCACTCACACACAGGTAACACTGCACTGCACTGCACTGCAATTCACTGCACACCACGTGACCGGACCCACCACCAGGGGGGAAGAGGACCTCCCTCTGGGATTACCTGCACCTGTTAACAGAAAAGAAAAGGGTAAATAAGGGGGTAATCAAGGGCCTGCCACTTGCCCAGCAAATAAAGACAAACAAAATGAAATAAACTGAATTGCAGGGCCCACCAGCAAAATCTAACTCGCCACAGAAAGAGGTTGCTACAGGCGAGAGCAGGACTGATGAGAATTAGTAACGACACTCAGGCCAGGGGCATTGGTTTAGGCTACAAGCCGTGCACATTCAGTAATTATAGAAACAAAAACAAAATAATTCAAATTGAAGTTCTCAACTCAAGTCAAACGAAAATAATCAAACAAAAGAAAGAAACATCCCTCAAAGAAAATGTACAAAATAAACAAATTAATCGTGCTCTCACCACGACATAACAGGACACTCACTCACACAGACTACATTCCTGAACTCGGCCACATGCGCCACCTGCGCAAGTTAACTTATGCTGGGCTGCTGAATGCTTTCGGAGCGATAGCCCTAGGATGACCGGACACTGCGACGCGTCAGTCCGAAGCACGTATCGAGGGGGGACAAAACAGCAGCAATTCAGAGCGAACCGGGAGTCTGCAGCTACACCCAGGCGCCTACAAATACAGATGATAATGCGATGTAACTGGGCTATTGTACCAATTTTACAACGTGATGAAAAGTTGAAGCGGTATACTCACGTTCCACAACAGCAGAGGAGGCGAGGAGGGAGACAATAAAGGCCGACGAGTCAGAGGAAACTCAAACCCACGCTACAACAAAATACATCATCGGTTAGACCCGAGTCAAACAAATCAAAACTTTAGCGAACGTGTGGCGTCATTTGGGTGGCCTACCTGAGCCAGAAGGAGAGAGCTCTCGGAGCTTTGGTAGATGAACAGGGTAGCCAACAAACAGCTGATGGCACCGGTAGATACACTTGTACGAGGCGGAGAGCGTGTCACGCCAAGTTGAATTTGGCAACAGATCGGAGTGCAAAGAGTAGACCAGAATGCACGTTTGGATGGACAAAGGAAAGCACGTTGACCGACAGCTATTCCTCCTAGCTTGCGAAAGCCGGCGTCTCAGCTGGAGTGAAATCAGCTGTGAGATCAGCTGATAGGTCGGTGTGACGTGATGACGCACGCACCGCAAATGAAAAAGGAACGTCAAAGCCCACTTTGCTACACAATGAAAAGAAGAATATGAATACTATAAGACCTAGTAACGCGAATAACTGTCCTGTTCTTGTCATCACGCTCGCCTTTCCGAGTGCCTTCCCATTACGCACTATTTCAACATACTAGGGCAGTTGCATAATGTCCATTTTTTTAACTTGTTGTAGCCTACGATGTAGTTTGGAGTTCTTGTGGACTAAGGCATAGCCTACAATGCAAGGAATAGGCCTACAAGAAGGATCACCGCACACTGGTGCCTTTTAAAAATAATAGTGAACAGCGCATTTCGCAATGGCAACGTATAGGCTACATGTATTTCCATGTAGCCTATGCTTGTTGGAGTTTAATCAAAATGTGCTATTGGCTTTGTTATGTGTGGAGATATGTGAGCAATTAAATAATCTACATTCATGCGAGATGCTGCTTTTGGTGTGGGTTCAAATCCCGATGGTAATCAAACGGTTCTTTTTTTTGGCGCAGCTTTGATTGATCGGAGCTCGTGAAGCACGATAGTGAAACATATAATTTCCTACTATATTTGGACAATATTTTTGTCCCCTGTTTGAATATTGTGTTGGTGGGGTTTTTTCAGCCCTGTTCGTAACATGACTAGACATTTGGTGTAGTGTGGGTCGGAGGCTTGTGCACTTGGTGGCAGTAATCGATCGATGTTGCTTGAACTCTGCCTGAACCCGCCCCAAACCACGAGCAAGAGTGACGTGCTTCCCAAAACAAAGGTGAACTAGCTAACCATGCTATTCGTTCCAATTCCGACAGTAGTACTAACGAACAGCCCCTACTTCGTTTTGCAGGAACACCTGAGTCGTTCGCACCAACATCGGACGAACGACTAACTACATTACTTGTAAACATTGGTACTTTGTAAGTCTTAACGAAGTGTTCCAGAAACAGTTTTGTCGCAGCTGGGTCGTTAGTTGCTAACTTAGTTAGGTTTCGAGAACGGTAGCCCAGGTGTGCTATCGAGGGTCAGTGGCACCAATTTGTTCACTGCTGTTTTGCTTTGTTTTTGTTTTGTTTGATTTCGCTCCGGCCGCCTCTCCCTCTCTCTTCGGTTCTAGCTGTCTAGTAGGCCTAGCTATTGTTGCTCTAGTAACATATTTGACCTATTCCCCGCCTTCAGTGCAAGTATTGTAGCTTTAGTAGTGGTTTTGTGCACCGTTTGAGATCACCTTGTAAAGACTTACTGATTGAATCACTTGCTTGCGGTGTAAAAGATTTATTGATTGAGTCACTTGCTTGACGTGGAAAGACTTACGGATTGGATCACTTGCTTGACGTGGTAGCTAGCCTATATGTGCATAGGTGTGCAAATAGGAATCCTTACAGACACTGTATATAATAATTCTTGCTGTAAGTAGTTGGCCTTCAATTTCCAATCTCAAACTCCTCTTTTTCTTACCGGACAATCTTCCTTTCCTCTGTTGTTGCATTTGCCTCATTCATATTTTCTGAAGCAGTAGCAGTAACAGTGTGTGTGTGTGTGTGTGTGTGTGTGTGTGTGTGTGTGTGTGTGTGTGTGTGTGTGTGTGTGTGTGTGTGTGTGTGTGTGTGTGTGTGTGTGTGTGTGTGTGTGTGTGTGTGTGTGTGTGTGTGTGTGTGTGTGTGTGTGTGTGTGTGTGTGTGTGTGTGTGCAGGGACGGTTCTGGCTTATTTGGTGCCCTAGGCGAGTTTGAGGTCTGCCCCCCCCACCCCTTACCTTTGAAAGAAAAAAAAAATCCCTTCTTATACCTTACAGAACACAGGAGTAATATCCGTAGTAAGCTTAACTAAATAGCATCAAGAACAATAACCGTTTTTCATCAAATGGATTTGTGGTTCTTTTTGACAGGCGACCAACACATCAGATTGAGTCGCATGAAAGTAGCTTCACTGTGTGGTGTGTTGGATGTGATGGTGGTGGGGCCCCCAACCCCAGATGAGAGGGAGGTTATCAATGTGTTTGAATTGTAACGTGAAATTGAAATGCCAGGAGAGTGATACAGTACTTGCATGTAAAATGCATGTGTAGACAATAAGCCTACCAATGAGGTCTGCATTGATCTACACTACCTACAGCATCACAAAGCATGGCAGCATAACAATTTTAATAAGCTACACATTTGTGCTGTCTTCCAAACCAATTTCATTTCTGGACTGGAAATAGTGGTGCATTTGTGAGTAGGAGAATGAGAAGGGGGCTATCTATGTGCTTGAACTGGAGGGACAGGGTGAGAGAAAGGGAGAAGAGCTGTCACGCTATTGAATTTCATAATATACAAAATATAGTAAATAGCCTCACTTGTCTGCTGTGCATGGTTCTGTTACATGATTAATGTAGGCTATGTCATTCTGGTCTGGAAATTAATGTTTTTTTAAGCTTACAACAAGCAGGTAATTCATGTGGATGGAAGGAGATATGGGAGCTAAAATTGTTTCAAACATTGCACCAGTCTTACTTTACATTGCTTGTCAACCTAAGCAAGTATTATGATATCAGGTGGGTGTTAGTGAGTAGTGAGTAGGCTACTAACAGCTACTTTTCTGGATTTCATTGCTTGGCATACTTGGCTAATGTTAGCATGCTAACTAGCGATTTCTCTGATCAAAAACAAAGCTCTTTTTCTCTCTAATTCCAAATAGTAACCTCATAACTATTAGGCTTTCCATAATCACAAACGGTTGCTGATTAAATCACATAGTTCCAAAACACCCTCTGAAACTCCTGCATCATGCAATGAGTGGTTTAATGAGAACATAATAATCTCCATCCAGCAGAGCAGCACTAACGATTACTGTTTGCGCTTGCCCTCTCTGTCTCTCGAGTGAGTCTCCAAATTCAGCTGTCACTCGTCCCGCCCCCTTTCTCAGAACTATCTGTTTATTGGTTCACAGACTTCCCAGAGACAGTTGGAAGCGATATTACTATTGGCTGAGGGGCGCTTTGCCGTGAGGAGCGCTTTCGCCACTCTTTGTTGATTGCGACTTCATAAAAAAAACTTCATATCGCAAAATTAAGCATAGGAGAGCGCCATTTCGGCGCTCCTTCTTCACATGGCGCTCTAGGCGACCGCCTAGCCGGCCTATGCTAAAAACCGGCCCTGTGTGTGTGTGTGTGTGTGTGTGTGTGTGTGTGTGTGTGTGTGTGTGTGTGTGAGAGAGAGAGAGATTATTGTCAATGTCTTATTTAAATGTTTTAGTTAAACTGCACATTGGAGACTGATTAAACACATTTTCAAACTTCTGTGCTAACCCTGTTACATAGATTTTTGATTTCAAGTACACTTGACTTGACTTGACTAACAGAGTGTTGCCTTACTACATAGGTCATAAAACATCAACTCACTTCCTGGGTCATTTTACTTGATGGCGAAGCAACAATAGGCATCGTCTCTCTCGGGATCTTTGGTGTCTGCAAATCCAAGAAGTGGGCCCTTACTCTGGCAAGGAAGATAAAATTAGTTTTTTTCCCCCTCGGAATTCTTAAAGTGATGCTGTCCCATTTTTGTAAATAAGCTTATTTTACACCTCTCCTTGACTTAGATGATTGAGTTTTACCTTTCTCCTCTCATGCCGTTCTCTGAGTATGGCAGTGCAAATTTGACCTACATGCTATAAGTCCTATGAGACCATCTGGCGGCTAACTGGTCTCATAGGACCCAATCTTAACTATTAACTTAGAGGTATGATTTGCACTGCCATACTCAGACAACGACAATGGCAAAAAAAACGTGCACTTTTCATACAGGAAAAGGTGGATCCTCTCACAGCACACTACTTTGGTCATATTAGTAAATATGAATTCATTTAGTAAGTGATAAATATTCATGAAAGATAGAATTTGAAACTGGGCGGCATAGTTTCAATGAGTAGCATAGAATGTTCACTGATGACAACATTCTTCACAGTGCACCTTTAAATACCTTCTTATTATCATTTCAAAAGTATTATTGGTAACACTTTATTTTTATTTATTAGCACTAATATATACAATGTTAAATGCCTGCATAAGTAACTTGTAAGGCATGTAGTAAGCAAATGCTAAGGCCTAGGTCCTTACAAAGGTTAAATTGGTAATAAATCCCTTATTGTGCATGAACAAGACATTAGTGAATACATGCCTGACAAATGTTTGATTTTGCTTAGTACATGCCTATAAGTTACTTATACAGGCACATTTTATGTATCAGTGCTAATAGATGTATCCCTAAAATAAAGTGTTACCGTATTATGTCATAGAGGTGGACATGTGTTTTCTAATACAAATTCCTTCTTTTATTATTCTATTCAGTATTCAGTTCTTATGTCAGGAGGGGTATTGTTCCACTTGTGCAGTGCAGCAGTGCTGGTAGTGAACAGTCATGAGGTGGATGAGGTGGGTTGGGTAAAAACACTTTGATAAAAGTATCATAATTATAACATCATTCACTGCAAAAATACATTAAAAGTATGTTGGAAATATGAGAGACACTCAGAGAATTTACCATAAAAAAAAAAAATAATGACATACGTCTGTTATAAGTTATAAGGTTTTGTTTCTTTTCTGAAGTTTACAGATAACCGTCAAAACTTCAGCTCTGCATTCTATGTGGAAGTTGGATGGAATGTTGGATTTGCTGTGGCACTGGTATGGCCAATCACATTCAATCACTACATTCAATCATGCCTAGTTTTAAAGGCTATTATTTGTCACTAATTGTTTGTTTCAAATGCCATTTTCAGCTTCATACATTCACAGTATGTAACAAGCAGGGTAGCCGACAGGGGTGGGGGGGTTGGGGGTTGGGCAAAGGCGTCATTTTCCCCAGGCAAAGGCGTCATTTTCCCCAGGCTTTGTCCCAGGCCCAGTAAAAGCTGTCAGTGGCCCCGGTAACAAGTCAGCCTCATTGGTGGAACAAGCTACCACGCATGTTATAATGCAAGGACTCGTAGAGGGAAAGTGCTGAAATTGAACTCATTCATCTCATCTGCACGTTTGCATTAATTGGAATTAGAGTTTTCTCTATGTGGTAGCTACTGTTCAGTTACTTTTGTAAATTATGTGTCCTTCAGTTAATATTCAAGCAAGATTGCATTTTTTTGTCGTTATTATGAATGATATTTTCCATCAGTGACCTTATGCACTTACAGTAGTGACATTGGCCCTATGTGTGCTCTGTATATCATATGGAGTGACATTGGCCCTATGCACTGTTAGTTACATAGCAGTATATGAAGTGACATTGGCCCTATGCACTGTTAATTACATATGCAGTATATGAAGTGACATTGGCTCTGTGCACTGTTAATTACATATGCAGTATATGAAGTGACATTGGCTCTGTGCACTGTTAATTACATATGCAGTATATGAAGCGACATTGACTCTGTGCACTGTGTATTACAGTCCCTGGGGGTGTGGATGGCTGAGGCCCTGCTGTGCCAGATGTCAGCAGAGGAGAGGTACTTCCATGCAGTCCAAACCAGATGACGAGAGATGTCAGAGGAGGACACACGGAATCAGTCATGTGACTATTCAATGAAGGCCTCTGTCAGAAGCTAATGTAATCTGTAATGTCTGAATGTAATCCTTTTTCACCTGTTTTTATTTTCAGTTGTGACAAAACACATCTGATCTCATCTGATCTATCTGAAATATCTGATGATCAGTGTATTTTTGGATACAGTACAGTGTCAAAAACAACATAGGTAGTAATTAATTATAAATGATATGCAATGCATACAATTATATGCAATGCATACAATTAGCATTTCTATGATGCTGCTAATTGCACTTTTACTAATGTACTTGTTTTTTTGACAGAAATATCTCTATTTTCTACAACATCTCTATTTTTATATCTATCTAATATATTTTCAACCTCTTGGTCCTGTGTCTGTATGTATGTCGTCTGCTTTTTTCATAAGCTGTAATGTACGGTAGTTACTGCTGCAACACATGAGTTTCCCCACGGTGGGATAATAAAGTGCATAGGACTTACCCACAGCTTTTTTTTTTCACTCTGCTTTTTATAATATGTACTCACTTTATGTTCTGGTTTAGAATTCGTTTTTTTCATAGAAGCATACAAATAAAATCAACAATATTATTATGCATTACCAAGTGCCTTTTCCAGGATATTACAAAATGTGTCAGAACTGGGTTAAAGGGGGTGTTCAGGTGAAATATAGGACAAAATGAAAAAATGTTTTAAACTGTACAGCAAAGAGGCACTTGAGGAAAGATGGGCTGTTGGGGGTTGCCAGGAGAAAGCCATTACTACAAAAATGCAAACATATTATTTTGCATATGATACACCAAATAGCACAGTGAGAAGCATCAGAATGCCTGTGACAAAGTCATTTGGAAAAATGAAATCAATATGGAACTTTTTTCAGCCACTATTAACAGTACCAGTTGGAGAACAGTCAACGGAGCCTATGATGAAAGTTACACCATCCCTTCTGTGAAACATGGTCATGGACCACTGATGTCATGGGGACATTTGAGTTACAAATGCACTATACTTTTGGTCCATACTCGCAGAATGATGAATACATTGCCCTGTGAAAAATACTGGAGGTGTCACGCTCCCACCAGGTTCCCAGCAAGCCACGCCCCCCTGTCATTCTGCTCCTACAATCTCTCAATCTAACTCCCCTGTTTACTGATTGCCCAATTATCCAACCCCATTTCCCAATCATCCAATCACCAATCTGCCTCTCATCAGCACCTGTAGCCTATTCCCCATAGCCCTTTATAAACCCCTCTCACTCTGCACTCTCCCTCTGACCTCTTCAACGGAGACACACGCTACAGGCCACGGACCTCTTCTTGTTGCTATTCCAAGCTCCTTGTTCCTGGACGCCCAGCTCCTTGACTTCTTGTTTCCTGCTTCGTCCCAGGTTGTACAGACTTTTATGTTGGACATTCATTATTGGATCTTTTCTGTTGGACGCCATTATGTTACCAGAGAGGAACTTTTCAGTTGAACTGCCTATGTTTTGATCTCCTGTGTGATGACGTCAAGTTTCTGTTTCATTCCATCTGCCTTTGTTAAAGTTTTGAGATTAAACAACCTGAATGACTTCTAATCTTGTTTCCTGCCTCTGTTTCCTGACTGGAGGAAACTTGACACACATCAGCCTTGAAACTGCACATGGTCCATTGTTTGGACATGCCAACATGACAATATTTCGACACAGAAAGCCAAATCAACCCGTCATTAGCTTCAGAAAGAATAAAATGAAGTTTTTGAGCGACCGTCTCACTCTCCTGATCTCAACATCATTGAGCCATTCAGGGGAAATCTCAAATGTGAGGTTCCAGCAAGACACCCAAAAATATTATAGGAAACAACCATTCTGCCAGGAAGAATGTGCTGTTTTGTCATCTGAGAACATTAAGAGCCTTATCCACAACTACCACAAACAATTTAGAGTGGTCCCTGATGTTAAACAGGGCCATATTCAGCATCAGAAACTAGGGTATGTAAACTTTTGAACAGGGTCATTTGGGTAGTTTGGGTTGTGATCATGCTTTTGAAAGAGTAAACACAGAAGATTGCTAATAAATATCTTAAGCCAGTCACTAGCAATGAGTGAAAAAAAAAGGTTTTGTGTAATCCTTCATATTTTGTGAGAAATCATCAAGAAAGCATATTCTGCTGGGGTATGTAAACATAAGAGCACCACTGTATAACCAATGAATTAAATTGCGAAGGTGCACATTTTATCCAATTAATCAAACAAAGAAAGTGCACTTTTGTCTCAACTGTAGTCTTGGACAAAATCTGTTGGGTACAGTTGAAACATAGTAGAATACACACTGTGAATTAATATTGCAAGACCATTACATGCAAAAAAGCAAGATGCCCTGCTGCCTTAATTTTGTAAGTTAACTTAACTCAAGATTGTAAGTTAACTCAACTTTAGAAAGCCTCAAGTAGAGTTAGATCTCAAGGCAGCAGGGCAATTTACTTTTTTTTTTTTTTTTACGTCTACCTGGCTACAATGTTTTACAGTTCAGGTGGTACTCCCTTCAAAGCCATGGGTGGCTAATGATTCAGTCACTGCTTGTGGCTCGAGAAGTTGAGCACAGAATGCTACATGTACACATTGATATAAAAATTAGCCAAAGAAGCACCTCAACTGTTCCCTCAGACCACCACACACATTGATCAAATTTGTAAAATTGTGTTAAATTATATAGTGTAATGAAAGATGTATGATTTTGGAGTACAGACCAATGTTTGCAGGGTGCGATTTGTAGGGGTGGATGGGGGGGGGATTGTCCCCTCGTCTGGTTTTGACATTGTCACTTTTTGTAAAATGATTTTAATCATAGTTTAACGTAACTCCATTGATATTGCTTGAAATCTGAAACATATCCCCCATTCTAGTTCTTTGACAAATCGCACCCTGGATGTTTGCAATCATGTAACTTGTATCAAGAAGTTGCCCAGGTAAAAAAAAAATGTTAAAGGACTGGAGTCAATATCTGAACTGCAAAAAACAAAATATTCCTGATAGCTATACGTAGACCTGTGGTTTGTACTGATTTCAAATTTCCTATGATCAAAGTATTCAGGGGACATGAGATCAAAGTCTGGCTGCTAAAAGATTGTTGTCTCACCTGTCATCTGTACTCAAATGCACTCAGCCTGTTCAGGTTTTGAACTCCCTGTTGTCTGTATTGATGCTCATTTTGCAGTAGGCTACAGTTGCTTATTGTCAACTGAGGTCAACGGAAAATAATTTGCTGGTGATTCCAAAAGTCAAAATAAAGAGTGTAGAGTCAGCCTTTAGCTTCTATGCTGCAAAGCTTTGGAACCAGCTTCCAGATGACGTAAAAAAATGCACCCACTATTGATAGCTTTAAATCTAGACTCAAGACAAAGCTGTTCTCAGATGCTTTCCCCTATCTTAAATTCTAAATCATTCTTATTTTTATTTTTTTTACCATGTGTTTTATCCTAATGTTTTAAATGGTCTTTGACTCTAATTTCCTTCTTTCTCTCCTTCTTGTTTCCTTTGCCTTTGTTTTTGAAGCACATTGAGTTGCACCTGTGTATGAAATGCGTAATACAAATAAACTTGCCTTGCCCTGCCTTGCCCTGCCTTGCCTTGCCTTGCCTTGTCTGTTCCTTGTTCCCCTTTATGGATGCCACCTGTCTCATCTGCCTTGTTCTCATTGAATGTTACTGATGTGGTCTCTCAATTTTCGCCCACCTGTGCCCCATTGTGTTCATCCCATAGATTCTACATAGTAACTCTCTGGTTCATCCCTATCATGTGGTCACTTAATATACGGTATTAACTCCTGTGTATCTAAGGCCTATGTTTCCTTTGTCCTGTTTTAATCGCGCTCTGTATCCTTGGTTGTTTTCCCTGCCTTTTGTGAGTATCTATTGTGCGTTCAGTCTTGGCAGTTTTCTGTTTCAGTTTGAGGTTAAAAAATGCCCTGAAGCGTACGGGACATCTCGTCAGTTCTGCATCTGTGCTCTCATCCAGAAAACTCCTCACACAGTCTTCCCTCACTTAGATTGACTAATGAGCCCTAAGCGCAAGCATCTTTACAGCGGTACACCCTGTAATGGATAAGCATATACTTAGTGGCACACATTAATGAGAGAAAGCTGTTTTAATACCACCAATATCTACAGTTGCTCACTCAGAAAGCTGGCTATTATATTACAACTCTCGTAATATTTTCCAATAGACTATTGCTTAGTCAGCAGTTTTAGCTAAATGTGCTGGCTATGATTCCAAGGGTGGGTCCTACTCTAGGGGAGACAGGGACTGGTTCGATCAGGGGCAGGTAGGCCTATGATCATTGTTGATTGCCGCTACACTAGGGTGCGGATGAGAGATAATTCCAACACCAAAGTGATGTCCATTTGGACTAGAGTAAGTCAACCTACATTGGAGTTCTCAAAGTCATTAACCCTTGAGGTGAGAGAAACTTTTCAGTTTTGGGGTGTCATTCCGTGGATTTTACACATTCCACTCAACACATCCCAGAAAAGTGACAGTTAAAGATAAAAAGATGAAACACATTTTGATTGACTGTTAAGGGACTCAGCTATAAATCAAAACAAAGTTTGAGATCATCAGATGATTGATTCAAGCAGGGTAACAGCTTTTGTGAAAAAATCTGTGCCTCAAATGGCCGGGGCAGGTTCGATCACTAATGTCGGGGCAGGTTCGATCAATGGATTCCATTGACTTCCATTATATGGCACTACAATGGGGGTCTATGTAATTTTTCAGAAACATGAAAGGAATATGGAATTGAACTGAAAATAGCCAAATTAGGTTAAATGTTGAATGTGATATGTTGTTTGACCTTTTTTTGCCAGTAATATGTTCAACAGCTTAGGTTTTTAACAAGTTTAGTGATATTTTTATGATTATTTAATCATTAGCCAATTAAACATTTCTATCTTTGCATTCAAGCTGATCTTTATAAGAAACCATGGTAAAAAGACATGCCTTTATTAATTTATCAAGCGATCTGCTTGCTATTTCACATTATAATTTAGTTAGGCCTGTGATCAAACCAGCCCCGACTACCTGATCGAAGTTCGATCAATTTCTCAGTGACAATTACATTGCTTATTACTCGAAACAAGGGATCGTTTGTTGACATTATATGCATGTATCTTATAGAGGAGACATGACTCTTTCAGTTAATCACCATTTGACAGCTGTAAAGCTTTGTAAAGGCAGAGAAAAATAAATGAGAATGAAAATTGATCGAACCAGCCCCGGTCTCCCCTACTGTTTCCACTGTCTGATACATTAGTGGGGAAGGAATAGAGTTTGGGGAGAGGAGAGAGGGTGAGAGTGAGGGTGAGGGTTTGGGGAGAGGAGAGAGGGTGAGAGTGAGGGTGAGGGTTTGGGGAGAGGAGAGCTGCATTCCCAACCATGGCTGGCCTGGGATGAAAAATCCCATTTTCAGCCAAGACCAGTCCGTCAGGCAGCGACGCGTAAACCCAGTTATTTTGACCCCAACCGCCAAAATTAATAATAATTAAATCTGACTCAGAGAGGTTTGCTGCAGCTGCATGAGGACTGATACTCAGAGTTATAAATTAACTTTTTTCATCAACCAATTTGGTAGTAGATGTTCAATGCTACAAGCCAAACATCACTCACTATCAGTCAAAGTGGCTAGTAAGTTTTCTATGGTAGCATCACATGGTGAGATATACTGTACGTATGCACAGGTGTCAAAAGTAGAAGTGAAAGTAAATTCATGTGACTACGTACCACATAATATTACGTAGTTGTTTACACCAGTTATTACACTTTACTTAATGAGCTAAATACTGTACACGGCAACAGTTGACCTGCTAATAATGTGACTTGTGTCATGTGACCAAGCTGATTGTTTTAAAAAGTGGCATACATGTGACCTGCTCTTGATACGCCCTGAAGAAGGCCATAAGGGCCGAAATGCGTAGGCATTGTAGCCAAATAAAAAAATAAAAAAATTGCAACCTTGAGTGCCTCAGCATCTGTCTTCCTGGACCAAGTTTGAGAGCCCCTACACTGATGAGCACCAAGGAAAAAAAGGTGAAGACCCAGAAGCACTCAAATTACCTGCTTGTGTCTGTACACGGCAACAGTTGAAAACTGAAAAAGTATAAACCCTTAGGCTGATAAACCAGCCTAAATGTGAGACTGGATGTGTAATTTAGTCTGGCCCCGATGAACGATACATCAGAAGATCTTTCTCGTTGATGTGCTTTTCCAACGTTGCAAGCTTCGTCTTCACTCCCTCAAAACCCCGCCCGCTTTGATTCAAAACAAATTCAAAACAAGTCTCTGCGTTGTGATTGGTTGTGATTGGTTTGCCAGATTCAGGGCAATATGTTAAAAATGTTCGACCGATCCGAGGCCAGACCCACTCGCAGTCGAAAAATGTCGGCGTCCAGTGGGTGGCGCTGGTTTACTAGGATAATAAACCCTGCCACAAATATCATTCAACTAGTTCAGAATCAGCAGATTGTAAAAGAGGTTCACTTTACTCAGTCAAGCAAAAGTAAAAGTCGCTAAGTCATCTGTCCTGGAAGGAAACTGGCAGGATTTTTTTTTTTAAATGTTTTACTTTCTATTACTTTTCTAATTCTACTTTTGACACCTGTGGATATATTAGACAGGTCATCAGCTGGGAAAATTAGGCCTTTCGTCCTACCGCACTTTTCTCTGTGGATTACTGACCAGAAGCCCTATTGGAAGAAATTAAAACATGGGGCCACGTCAATTTTTGCTCAGAATTCAAAATGGCCACCATTTTCCAAAATGACTTGTTTTCATGCATTATTACATTGTACTATAAGGTGATATTCATGAACGATTAACTACTCTCAGCACTATTCTGTCCTATATCCTTACATACATGTTTACAAAGGTTGACTAAACTAAAAGAAATGAAAATAAAGTTGGCCACCTTGCAATATCCAAAGGAAAGTGCTGAAAATAATGCTTGAAATGCACATACAGAGTCTATGGCTGGGAAAATTAGGCCTATTGTCCTGTCAGGGTTTTCACAGTGGATTACAGACCAGAAGGCCTATTGAAAAAGATTAAAACTTGGGGCCATCTATGTGCTCCAAAATTCAAAATGTTCTCTGTTTTTCAGAATGGCAGACTTTCACACATTTTTCTCAATACTGTAAGACCATAATTACCAATAAAGATTACCTATTCTCAGTTAAATCGTCCTATCTCCTTACAGACGTGAGTATAAAGGTTGTCTAGAAAAAGGCATGAATATATACAGTGTGTGGGACACCTGTCATTTTAGTGTCATTTAGTTCCTCTTGCATCCACAGTTAATCCTGTTGGATGTGGTTCATCCTTCTTGGTGTTTTATGCAGACATTACCTTGGATACTGTGGCTCTTGATACATCACAAAGACTTGCTGTCTCGGTCAAAGATGCAACAGTTACACACGTACCAAAAATGTCTCCTTTTTGAACTCTGACACGTCACTCATAATGTTGTGTGCATTGCAAAATTTTGAGCAAAACTGCTCTTACCCAGCTAATTGAACCTTCACACTTCACTTTACTAGTGCAATGTGCCATTAATGAAGATTGGCCAACAGGCTGGTCCACTCCAACACTAAAATGACAAGTGTCTCAGTTATTTATTCCACCCCCTGTATCTTGCCACTTTGAAATATCCCAAGGAATGTTATCAAATGATTGAATTTCACAAATACAGTGGACTGCTGAAGAAAGGCATATTGTCCTGCCAAACTGTGTGTGTGTGTGTGTGTGTGTGTGTGTGTGTGTGTGTGTGTGTGTGTGTGTGTGTGTGTGTGTGTGTGTGTGTGTGTGTGTGTGTGTGTGTGTGTGTGTGTGTGTGTGTGTGTGTGTGCATTTGTGTGTGTGCGCGTGCGTTTGTATGTGTATGTATGTGTGCCTTAGTGCGCTTTTCTCAAGTGTGTGTGTTAGTGCGCTTTTCTCAAGAGTGTGCTTCTAGGGGGGACCGGATGATGTGGAGGAGCGGGGGGATGAATGAGGGGGTGAGCAGTGGTAGGGGGGAATGAGTCGGGGTTGAATTAGGGGGTGGGGGGGCAGAATAGTGTGTGGGGGGGATGAGTGCGGTGGTGGGGGGGGATAGTGTGGGGGATTCGGGGGGCGGGGTAAGTTGAGTCGGGGGGGGTTGACCTGCCAAACTTTTCACATTGGATTGGGGGTGAGTGAGTATTTTGTGGGGGGGTGGGGGGAGAATGAGTCAGGGGGGTGAGCGTGGGGGGCAGAATAGTGGGGGTGAGTGAGGGGTGGGGGTGCAGAGTAGCATGGGGGGGATGAATGAGGGGGTGGAGGAGGCAGAATAGTGTGTGGGTGTGTGTGTGCACACCTGCACGCACACTCACCCTTGCTTTATGCAAAAAAAATGTAGGCCTGAAAAACTTTGGTAAGAAATCTAATGAGAAAAGTTTGGCAGGTCAATTGCCTTTTTTCAGCAGTCAACTGTGTATGTGTAATTCAATCACTTTCTGACAACAATCCTTAGGATATTTCAAAGGGGCAAGATATATATTTACATCTTTCTGTTGCCAACCTTTGTACTCACGTCTATAGATAGGAGATAGGACAGAATTTCACTGAAAATAGGTCACCTTTATTGATAATTATGGTCTTACAGTATTGAGAAAAATGTATGAAAGTCTGCCATTCTGAAAAACAGAACATTTTGAATTTTGGAGCACATTTAAGATGGCAACCAGCTGAATCTTTTATAGGCCTTCTGGTCTGTAATCCACTGTGAAAACCCTGACAGGACAATAGGCCTAATTTTCCCAGCCATAGACTCTGTATGTGCATTTCAATCATTATTTTCAGCACTTTCCTTTGGATATTGCAAGGTGACCAACTTTATTTTCATTTCTTTTAGTTTAGTCAACCTTTGTAAACATGTATGTAAGGAAATAGGACAGAATAGTGCTGAAAGTAGTTAATTGTTCATGAATATCACCTTATAGTACAATGTAATAATGCATGAAAACAAGTCATTTTGGAAAATGGTGGCCATTTTGAATTCTGAGCAAAAATTGACGTGGCCCCATGTTTTAATTTCTTCCAATAGGGCTTCTGGTCCGTAATCCACAGAGAAAAGTGCGGTAGGATGAAAGGCCTAATTTTCCCAGCTGATGACCTGTCTATATTCCACCTGTCTGATTTGCTGGTTACACGTATGCTGATATTTTTAAATGTAGATCTTTGTTTTTCCGTTTACCTGTAAACACGACATGTGGATAATAAAAATAAAAACTCCATTGTGGCAGGTGCGTTTTAGCCCGCTAAATGGGATATTTTTCAAAACCGGAGTTTTCAAATGCACATTCTAATACTCTGTGTCCATGTAAACACGAGGCCAAAATCAATGTGTTTTCAAAAATATCCACATACGTGTAAACTGCTTCTAAGGGGCTGTTTGTACATAATCGGGTATTTTGATAAATGAAGACCTTTTCCCTTCGTTTGTGCCTTTCATTTACAAACAAACTGAGGGTTTTACTCTGTAAACGAAGCTTTAAAAAAAAACTATGGCTAAAGTGGATAATTTTTAAAACTCTGGTTAGTGTTTGTATAAAGATAAATGGAGACTTAAACGGAGACCCACGCACAGGCTTAACGTATTTATGACAGCTCTCAGCAGCATATTTATGCACATTTGCCTATGATGTGAACGAAAATATTTTGGTAAGCGTCAAGAAGAAAAATGTAACATACCCGGGTATGTATAAACAGCCCCTTAGATGTACTGTATGATGTCACTCAGTGAGATCTCTTATGCAAAGCTTTCCCTCATATGACCTTGGGCTGGGTCTCAATGGCAGGGGCTGAAACAAATCAAACTAAATCAAACAGACAAAAAAAATCTCCAATTAAAACCTACCTCTCATCCAACCTGCTTGTTGCCTCTCATTTCACCTCAGACTCATGGAGTTTGGGACAGTTTACAAGAATCCAAGGTTTTTTTTTTTAAGTTTGTTTTGGGGGCTTTTTGGGCCTTTATTATGATAGGACAGTGTGAGAGGAGACAGGAAATGAGTGGGAGAGAGAGATATGGGGTAGGGCTGGGAAATGACCCCGGCCGGACTCGAACCGGGGTCCCCATGGGCATGCAAGCCCAAATGTGGGGGGTTTAGCGCGTTGCGCCACAGTGCCCCCCTGAGATTAAGGTTATTTCATATACTTATACATTTTATTCATGAGCAGTGAAAAATGTTTGTCTCAAAGGACTGCCCACTGCCCCTTGTTGCAGTGGCAGTCAAGTAGAGCAGTGCTGCTTTAGTTCACACAAAAGAATGTAAGGTACTGCAAAGCACTGCATCACACAACCCAGAATCCTCCTAATTCTTCAGTTCTTTTTTTAACCTTGAAGGATTTTCCACCTTCAACCCTGTTTTTGGAAACGAATAAGAAAATTCACGTAACTTGTCCTCTAAGAGGTTGTTTTAGTGTTTGAGGACTTTTAGTCTCTTAAGTATCAGAGGAAGGAACACTTCAGTGCTAGAATACAACCATCCAGTTTCTCCAGGGCTCTGCATGTCTGGAAACATATTTTAGTGACCCACTTTCATGCGCTAATACCCTGTAATCTGGCAACACCCGCATAGTTTACATCTTTGTTCTTGTGCCCTATTCAGCATTTTGCAAACAAATGGTCTTAAAGTTTCAATCAGGGGTGTGTGTGTTTGTTGAAATTGTCACACGTACCTGTGTATAAGAGTGACCTGTCTTGAACCCTGATGATGAGTCTATAACGGTTTCATTTGTATCCTGAGGGAATTTTCAAAATCAGTGTACCTATGCTGCACAGGTATATCGTCAATGGCTGTCACTTCACAGACTAGTATCACCAAATACAGTAAGTCCCAATAGAAGTGCATTGTTTCCCCCTAGTGGACGCTTCTGATTACTGCAGTGTGGATGCTGAACAGGGAAACGGCTATTCGACTTTGACCAGCGTCTACATGCGCAGACAGTCAGCAATGCTGGACTGGAAAATTAGTAACTGTAGGCCATTTACTCAGTGAAATTTCTTGTGTTGGAGGGAAACTTGTTTGTTTTTTTTTACTTTTAGTTTACTTTGTCACCAGTGCTGGCACTAGGGTATGTTGGAGGCCTAGTATAGGTTACTGAACAATGCTGTTATATCAAAATGATTCATTAAGCTCCCATTGTCATTGTGACACAGCACACAGTGCTCAGTCACTACACTGAACTCAAATTGCATTTATGCCTCACCTCTGCCAAGGGCGCAGCCCCAAACGGCGCCCCAAGGGAGCAGTATAGAGGAACGGTAACATGGGATTTTTCCATAGATGGGTGGCAGTGGGAGCGTTGGGTTTTGCCTAACATCTCTAATGTGATTGCAGAGGGACCTTGCAACTCCTGCGGTTGCTTATCCCCGTTGATGCTCGTTGGGTCTGCATACTCCCACTGTGGTGACGCACCCTTGAACTGGTTGGCCAAACGTTCTCTGACGTCTGTGGAGATGCGTTGTCCAACACCCCTAAAAAGTTTACCCTGCAGCCCACTTCAACTCCTCACTCGTGATGTGCTCTTTAGATCAAACTGATGCGATCTCATAGTCTCGAGCAAATTTGTATCTACATGTATGTTTTTATGTAGACTGACAGACACCTTAATTTCCTTCAAGATTAATTGTTCAAGAAGACGCTTTTGCACACCTCTGTAGTTGGACAGGTGCGTAGGATACTATCCCAGTGGGGTTGTCATTGAAGTGTAAAGAAAATCTTACACATCGTCCATTCCACCAGCAAACTTTAATACAACCTTTTAGTTATCCGAGCTTCTTCAGGTCTCTAAAGTTTGTTGGTTGAATGGACAGTGTTTGGGATTTCTTTACACTTCGGGATTAATAAAACAATTCTACTCTACTCTACTCTACTAGGACATTTATTTTAGTCAAATGAGTTTAGTCGCAGGCAGCTGCACCTCTTGTGGTTTCTTCATCTGGTTGTCTGTCCCACTTCTTCAGCTTCAGCCTTCACCTCAATGACTCTCAGGCCAGCTGACATTTAACTGTGGTCATGTGGAAAGGGGCCGGCCTAGCAAGTCTGCTGCAGAGTCACCGCTGATTCCCACACCAGAATTTGAACTGAGTGAATCTGACAGAAGAGCTGACAGAACATCTTTCAAGCCACAGAACGAAGTCCTGTTGCCTACAACTAATTAGTTGCATGTTAACCACCCCTATTACATTAAAAAATACATGAAATATTCTTATTGGCTTATTTTTTTTTACATTTGAATTGAAGCACAGAACAAGTTCCATTCTTTTATGTTCACACACCACCTTGAACTGAAGGCCTAATGGATTTGTTTTTTGTTATATGCTTGAAATGATAATCTTATAACAGCTATCGACTTGTCACTTCTCAGACCTGTTCAGTGTGAAGAAGCAGGAGGGAAATCTTACACGGCAGATTGTTAATATTTATTACTTGCATGAAATCCCATTATTTTATTTTTGTACTAGACTGACTGCTGTCATAGTGTACCTTATCTGCTATTCTGCCATACAAATGCAAAGTGCAGTAACTGCATATTTGTCAAAATTGGGTTTAGACTGAAATTTGTCTTCATAACACCTTCATCTTGGGACTAAGGCTTATGGTCCAAATGTGTTCCGTTTTACAGATATTGCTATGTCAAATTTGCAGCAACTGCAATATTCAACCTTATACCAATACTTTGAAGGTCTTTTTTTTCAGTTTCAATGTCTGCACAGTTACTCCTCGGGTTTTTATCTATTGGTTCTTGGTTTCTAAGTAAAATGCCTGTATGTATTCCATTTTTATTCAGCCAGGTCAGTCTGAATACTACAAGTGCAAGTAAAGTAAAGCATTTTCTCCCATGGGGTGATATCGGTTAACGCTGCAAGAAAGAAAAAAAAGATCAAGGAAGTGGAAAGCAGAATAAAATAAGAAGACAGCCAGTCTCATCTGCAGAATAGGGGCTGCGGTTTGAGCAAATGCGAAATGTGTCATGAAAAGTTTGAGCACAACTGGAATTAGAACAGATCTACAGTTCTCAAGGTTGAGAATGTGCTGAAGAGACATAGTCAGGGGATTTCTTCAGCAGTTGACTGTGATCTGTCATCTTCTCAACACCTTCACTTTCGTTGATTTTCTCAACACTTAGACGTACAGTGCTGCTGCTGAATCTATCATTGCTGGACTTTGATAATGGCGCAGGTTAACAAGTGTTTGAGGGGTCTGTTTGTGACATATAACGCAATATTTTTGGTAAGTAATTATTTTATTCCAGGAATAACATCTGAATGTATCATACTACATTGTTTGAGCAATAATTGACGATAGGCCTACTGGTGATACATTGGAATCTGTGTTTGTAGTACACTGTAAACCATGATGACAAGACATTAAACAAGATGACTTTGTCTGACATGAACAGTTGGCCTGTCATGGCGAAATGATTATGAACCATGTCATAATAATTCATATATTAAACCCCTTAGAGTCTTTTAATCATCGGGATATCTATGATTCTGGCGGGCGGAGTAAGTAATTGTCACTTCAAATGTCTTTTCTGCCTCCATTCCCTCTTTACACATTTTTATTACTGTTTTAGTTTTCTCTCAAGTAAGACATTACATTGGTTTGTTACACTGGTATTTTTGGAATCGGAGTGTGTTACCTAAACATATAGGCCTATATGTCCATAGGCAGTAACTTGGGAAATATTTGTTGGTGGTGGGATACCAATCAGCATTATTTCTCTTGGGATCTTTGGTGCCAGCCAACCCAAGACATGGGCTCTCGTTGTGGTAAGGAAAATAAGATATTGTGTGTTCACAGAATGCTTCTTATATAGACTACGGTATCCTCATTTCATTGCAGTGTCATTCACCAAGTGAGGTTAAGGTTAACCACGGATATACTGTATATTGGCTTAACATTTGCATAGACATATTTTATGGAGGTAAAATATTTAATTAATTATTTTTTTTCTTGTAATTCTTCTCAGTATTCAGTTCTAGTGTCTTTAGGGGTGTTGATGTGCTTGATTCGTGGTGTGACGCTGGTGGCGAACCATTCTGGGGTAGGTAACTAAATAGTCAACACATAACAACAACAATAAGGGGTGGGAATAACCTAAGATTTCAAGTATGTATTGCAAATTGTGCTAAAAAGAGTTTATACTACATGTCATAAAAAAGTAGCCTAGCAGCATCACTGGACCTGCTGGAGATGTTGGTGGTAGCAGTCTCGATAGTTGCCATCAGCTGTTTTTTTGTGCACAAATGGATCTAAGATCCAAAAAGCAGCATGTACTGCCTGCTGTAGAGAGACCAACATTTCACCAAACAAATCTTAAATTACTGATTTGTTTCTATTCTATTCTATTTTGAATCACATACACAAAAATGTAACCTTTGGAGTGAAATATAGTGATTAAAGTCAAGTCAAGTCAAGTAGGTTTTATTGTCAATTTCTTTACATGCACTGGTCATACAAAGAATTTGAAATTACATTTCTTGCTTTCCCATGCAGACATAGACTATAGGTAAGGACATAGACAGTATAGACATCTACAGTACTTATACATGGACATAAGACAGTATGGACATAGACAGTGCTCATACAGACATTTAAAGTGCAAGACTGGACAACAGAAGACTTGTAGAGAACATACATTAGGAGGAGGTAATTGTTGTGCTTTTCCTAAAAGTCCTTTATAGCGTTCTGACATAGTAATAGTAGCATTTTGAATAAAAATAAATATTAAAATAGGTCTGTGTGTGTGTGTGTGTGTGTGTGTGTGTGTGTGTGTGTGTGTGTGTGTGTGTGTGTGTGTGTGTGTAGTGCAGGTAGAAGGTGCGGTGTGCGTCTGTGTGTGTGTGTGTCTGTGTTTATGTGTGTGTGTGTGTGTGTATGTGTGTGTGTGTGTGTGTGTGTGTGTGTGTGTGTGTGTGTGTGTGTGTGTGTGTGTGTGTGTGTGTGTGAGTTGTGTGTCAGTGTGTGTATGTTTGGGTTTAGTGCAGAAAGTGCCGTGTGTGTGTGTGTGTGTGTGTGTGTGTGTGTGTGTGTGTGTGTGTGTGTGTGTGTGTGTGTGTGTGTGTGTGTGTGTGTGTGCGCGCGCGCATGTTTTGAGTTAGTGCAGGTTGAAAGTTCAGTCACAAATATAGTAGTGCAGGTGGAATGTTCAGTCGCAGATATGGTGGTGGGGATGAGGGGGGGGGGTGTCAGTGGCCTTGCTGGCTAGAGGCTGACAGTGGAGGGAGAGTGGGTTGAGTGTTCAGTATCTTGATTGCTTGGTGCATTGAGCTGCTTGCCAGCCTAAAATGTCATTAATTGTGATACATTTGGAATTAAATTAATTGGGTGTTTTTTTTTATTGAGTCCCACCCGTAATAATGATGATATAAGGTACACTTTATCAAATGAAATGTTAAATACACTCAATGCAATTATAAATAATGTATTTACCAACACCATATTGAGTCCCAACATTTTATTTCTTTACCTGAAGGAGTTTGAAGTTTGGATTGTGTTTGCCAGCGCTGTTATATGGGTATGGATCACTTATTCAAATACATGGTTGTGACTTTCATTATTTATACGGACACCTTCCTATAATCATTTATTTAATCTTGACTATTGTGAAAAATGAAAAATAATAATCTTTTGATAATAATCTTTTGATGTTATTATTAATTATTATTATTTGTATCATTATTATTATTATTATTATTGTTATTATTATTATTATTATTATTGTAGTAGTTGTTAAAATTATTAACGCTATGTCTCCATGACTTGTTTATGTATATATTGCGTTGTCTGAATATAATACAATGCTTGAACACAAGGATCCCCAAAGGTGAAAGTGATCAAATTGAGCTCTTTTTGTATTATTCTTCTGTTAATTTGAATAAAGTGGCATCAGAGCAAGTGTTTCATGGCCATCCATTACTAATTACAGTACAGTAGTAGCCTGTATCCCCTTACTTCATTCATATTGTGCCTGTGTGGAAATGGGGACAAGGAGGGGGACGGGCAGGGCCGGATTAAGGCGGCCCAGGGCCCCTAGGCTACAGGTGGCTGCGGGCCCCCAGGAAAAGGAAGGAAAATTTTGCAACAAAATTACATAGACCATGTCTTAATTCCGAGCCAGGAATTAGGGATAATATTCACAGTCTGCCAACTGTGAAGTGGTGTTTGAGCAAGATTTAAAACTGTACACGGCAGATGATCCCCCCAATACTACATTCTGCAATTATACAGTTTTTCCTTTCGTTGGCCAGTTGAGGGCCCCCCTGACAGGTGGGGGCCCCTAGGCAGCAGCCATATCTAGCCTGTGCATTAATCCAGCCCTGAGGACGGGGATGTAAACAGGGTGTAGGCATGTGTTCTTCATCCTCATGTTCTCCATCATCTACTGATATTATCGTATGCCCTGTATATTACAGTTCCTGGGGTTGGCAATGGCTGTACCTCTGCTGTGTCAGATGACAAGACGGGAGAATACAAATGCAGCTGTGTGACTGACTACTCATCGACGGCCTCCGTTAGAAAATAGTGCGTGTTGAAATGTCTGAAAAAAGAGGTTTAGGAACAGTTCATATAGATTTTTCCTAATTCTGTTTTTTATCAACTACAACCCCATATTCTTCAAATCCACCTGTTTCCATTTTTTTCCTGAAGTCCAAATCCAGTCATATCCAGTCATATGCAGTCATATTATAACACAATTGAATGTAATTGAAAGAAACGTGCTGTATACATTTTTGGAATTGATGTTTTTATATATTTCTTGGACCCCCTGAATACAAAACAACCTGTTTACATTTCCCCCCTTAAATGTTAGTAGCCTACAAAAATCCAAGATGGCTGACATAAAATACAGCAAAAATGACATATTTGGTGTTTTAAGGTGATACTGTGTCATTTTTGGAACTAGGTGCATATTACACCTCCCCTTTAGTTAAACAATTGAGTTTCATAGAACAACTACCCAAAAGAATGGATGGTATTTGTATTTGGTACTTCGGTCATGGGTTCAAATTACAGAAGGCTCTTCTTCACTACAAATGGCTTCAGAATTGGGATGACTTGCAGTGAGGCCATCAGAGGCCAACTGGCATTTATAACATCATAAACAGATACAGATGATCCCACATATTTGCCTTTTATTGTGCCAAATACATTCTCAAATATGTGAGACATACATTCATGCAATACAATGTTTTGTGTGCTTTTATGTTGGGTTTTTATCAGAGGAATAAATATAACCATGCAATATCGGCAGTTTATTAACATTTTTTTTAATTTATTGTACTGCATGTATTTTCATCATCTACAACAGAAGAAAATATATTCCCACAACGTATCATGGGTGTAGTAGGCAACAAACATTTCCAATAGCCCAGATTACAGTGACTAAATCAATTTTCCCTACCTACGACCATGGGCCAGAGATACTCGTATATCGTATACTTCTATCTTCAAGTATGCCAACACTATATGGACCACTCATAATTCCTGTGATACACAAAATTTAGCCTTCTATTTTCTATATATTAATGGGGTATGTGGGCCCACCGTAATACACATTTGAAATGATCTTGCGGGCCAAAAAATGGCTCCGCGGGCCAACTTTGGCTCCCGGGCCTGAGTTTGACACCCCTGCTCTAAGAGTATTGGAAGTGGAATGCTGGCTGCCTGAGGCTGTTAAGACTATAGGCCTATATTATATCAGGGTATTGTTGCCACATGCTTTTTTACATTACATTACATTACAATGCATTTGGCAGGTGCTTTTTAACCCAAACAATCAAGGACGTAATCATAGGCAACAACCATAGCCACCAACATAACTTTTGACTGTGAAGCAATTGTAGATTGTCATGTCAACATGGATCACAGTACACTGTGACAAAAAAAACTTTCAAAAAACAACTTTTCCAGGAGGGCAAAGGGGCAGGTGCTATAGCACCACCTCGTCCCTATCTGTGCACGCCTATGCTCCTCATTGTTCCCTCTTCTTGCCTAAGACCTTGACTCAGCACTACGAGGAGGACAACTTTCAGAAATGGTCATCCCTTGCAGAAATTGAATGTTTAAAATGTCATAAATGAGAGAGAAAAAAAGAAAATAACACCCCTGATACACCAACTGCAATTAAAAGTCACACTGACAACTGAGCTTTAGAAGCTAGATTTTCTTTTTAAAAATAAGTGTATGCAGACCAGAAACATGCTAGTAAAGTATGGAGCATCTGCCAAAATTTAAGATGCATTTTTTTAATCACAGAATAGGAACGAGAGAGAGAGAGGGAGAGAGAGAGAGAGAGAGAGAGAGAGAGAGAGAGAGAGAGAGAACTGTACCCTCCTTGACCCACTGCATATTTAAACTGGGACAAAGCTGTTGAGAGCTTGCCTGGCTTCTTCGAGGCGTTCCATTCTGCTGCGGAGATTCTTCCTCTCCTGGGCAACATCAGACCTCTCCTCTGTAAACTTCTCAAACTTCTTGTGTGTTAAAATGCCCAACATGGCCTCCTTCATCTGCCCAATGTACTGGTCCAGCATGTGATGAAGCACGATCAGGGGCACCTGATTGACTAGGCGATCTGTAGTGATCTGGGGAAAATATACAATACCATTACATTACATTACATTACATTGCACTTAGCTGACGCTTTCATTTATTCAAAGCGACTTACAGTTATTATTTTTCAGGGTATTGGTTACAGTCCCTGGAGCAATGTGGGGTTAGGTGCTTTGCTGAAGGGCACTTTAGTCATGTATGGATATGTAGGGAGAGGTCAGGGGTGATTCGAACCGGCAACCCCAAAATTGAAAGACCAACTCTCTAACCACTAGGTCACGGCTGCCCCCATTACCAATGTCTAACACGTTAATAACAGCGTTATAAATATGTTGTTACCAGAATGGCAATGACCAAGTCGCACTGCATTACTAAAGGCCCTGTGTGTTATGCCATAGTAGTATAGCACTATAGTTGTTAACTTTTCAGTATACTTGTCATATATATAGGGAAAATACAGTAGAAAAGGAGGTATGAAGAGGTAAGAGGTGACATACTTTAAGGTAGGCTCTCAGGTGTTGAGTCGTCCCATCAAAATCGGAATCTTTCGAGTTAGACTTCTTGTCCGCCTCAGTTTCCGATTTAACCACTAAGAACTTCTCAATGTAGAGGCCGTCTTCCGAGTAGACCATTTTCTCCATGGCAAACTGGGACTTCAGTTTCTTCTCCGCCCTTTTGTACTCCTGGTCCCTCAGTTTCTCCAGGTTAATCCTGACTTCCCTCATCAGGTAGGGGTAAATCTCAAAGAACTTTGTGGTGATCTCACTGACATTCATGCAAATGATATCTTTTGAAAATAATGCAGGAAAGGACGTGTATAGTTTAATTCCCAGTAAATTTCAAAACAAAATACTGTCTGTACTGCTGATACAACGATGATTTTGAGAATCGACACACATGTCCATGTGAACATTCTTAAATGAGCCTCAAAGTACTGTATACTTTATTCTACATAGGATTGTTCGATTTTTGTTGTGCAGTAGTTTTTGAATGATATGCAAAGCCTCTAGTTGGGATAATCATTACATTGAATCTGTATCACTGGATGTATATAGCCTATACAGGGCAAAGCTCTTGAGAGTCAATTCCAGTTTAGAGTGTTCTGTACATAAAAACCAAATCCACTCAAAATGTTGTTGTCAGAAGGTTCCCTTTTTCAAATAAAGAGCAAACAAGAAGATTTCTCTCCTACCTTTACAACATCGCAGAAGATCTAATGCTGGGACCTCCAATTCCTTCACGTGTCCCTTGACAAGGTCTTCAAATATCCTGTAGTTGAGAAAGCCTGGCAGCTCTTTTCCTCTGTGCTGTTCAGCATATTCTTTCATGGCCGCTGCATCCATTTTCCTTTTCACTGAAATGATGAAGGCCTACCATCAGTAATTCTGCAGATTTGATCATAGACAGAAGAATGTAATAACATAACATATAACAAGAACTTACGTCGTTTGTCTTTTTCATCAAGTTCTGCCTTCCAAACCTTGAATAGGTTCCGAATTTTTGTGAAAACCCGGGTGTCGGAATCCTCTAAATCCTCCTCTGCTCTGACCACATTTGTGAGGACCTGAGTAAATTCGAGAATTTTCTGCAAAACAATAGCAATTTTTCACCATAAGTATAATTTATTCATCCCTAGGTGACACATTCTAGGTTAGATCCATGGAATGGGGGCCTATATTGGCAAGACAGCGAGGGGATGACAGGAAGAGAGTAGGAGAGATGGGGGGCAACCGCGGGAGCGTGTCTATGTTCCCACAGCCCATTGGTCCCACATCACTAAGACTTTTAACATTAATGTTTAGGCCCATTGGTCCCACAGCTTATACCTACTGGCCCATGCTCCCACATTTCTAAGAATTTATTAAAATGTAGGCCCTATGTCCCATGACAGGGAGAAAGGCATGTTCTCTTAGTTTACTCAGAAATTAGGGCTGATTAAAACCCGGATGATCCATTTGGAGAGCCGGATCAAGCCCTCTTCTTGTGGACAGACCGGATGGCTGTCATGCATTGATCCGCCAAAGACGGGTCAGACAGCATTTCATTAATATGTCAACAAAATGGCAGTTGCAGCGTGAGAAATTGTGAAACCGGAATATATCCTCTTTAGTTGACTACAACAGCCATTCTCTAATCTCTCTAGTATGCTGTTCAGTCACGAACACTCACTGAGTAAGGTCTGAGTCGTCATTCATCGAGCCTGTTTGATCCATCCTGCCTGTTGTGGCCAATTGAGTCGCGGATCCCCACTCCCAATGTGTGTGCTTGTGACTCTGTTGAGGTCTTCATTTATAAATGTTAACAGTGCTCTGCCAACGCTTTTACATTTCAGTCTGTAGGCTACTCTTGTGACTCTACTATCACTCACTGAGTTACAGCGTAGGCCCTACAGACTTTAAAGCCACTGCTGTCACTCCCCTCGTCCGAATCAGCGGCGGCACCCTCTGCGACTTGGTGAGACCAATCCTGACTGAGTTGTTGGTAGCAGCGAATCCCCTGCGGATCGGATCAACGCTTAAGTTTCGTTTTTGCCACTAGTGTGCGAGTCGCAAGGCAACTCGGCAGAGGAAGCGAGTGGTCATCTGCTGCTCGCCTCCTGTCTATCACTGCTCAACTAGACTTCTGCTCCCAAATATTTGACTTTTAGTCTTCTTAAATACAAACACATACCGTTACAAATACATGCCGTTTCACTGCTGCCAAATGCTCTTCGAGTCGTGGTCGCATGTTTAGTGAGGAGACCCAGATGGGTCGGATCGCAGCATGAGTTTAGGAACTGTGACGATTCATAAAGTGAGTTTTGTTGATCAAATTGTCTTACTCTTTGATTTATCAACGTGAATTGATAAATGGGACAACAAAGGCGAGGCGCATAGCCACTTAACGGCAGAAACGTTTTAAAAAATACATTATTATTATTTATTTGCATTTATTTTAAATAAGTAATCCGAGTGATCCATCTAATCCGGATACCTTCCTTGCAATGATCCAATCAATCCGGACGCCTCAAAGATTCGAGTTAAGCACCTCTATCAGAAAGGTGGGAACATGGAGTTGTAGAAAATAGAGCCTATATTTACCTTCGCCAGAAGGTTATGTTTTGACCGCTGTGTATTTATTTATTTATTTATTTTTATTACCTTCGCCAGAAGGTTATGTTTTGACCGCTGTGTATTTATTACCTTCGCCAAGACAAAGTCGGCGAAGGTTATGTTTTGACCGTCGTGTATTTATTTATTTATTTATTTATTTATTTATTTATTTGTTAATATGTTTGTTTGTACTTCGTATAACTCAGACAGAACTGAGCCGATTTTTATGAAATTCAGTGGGATGATTGGTCATGACCCAAGGAACAATCGATTAGTTTTTGGGAGTGATTGGGTCAAAGGTCAGATGTCAAGGTCAAAATGTTTGTTTGTACTTCGTATAACTCAGACAGAACTGAGCCGATTTTTATGACATTTAGTGGGATGATTGGTCATGAACCAAGGAACAATCGATTAGTTTTTGGGAGTTATTGGGTCAAAGGTCAAGGTCAAGGTCAAAAACGTAAATTGAGCCGATTTTTATGAAATTTACTGGGATGATTGGTCATGACCCAAGGAACAATCGATTACTTTTTGGGAGTGATTGGGTCAAAGGTCAAGGTCAAGGTCACGAAAAGGTCAAAAACGTAAATTCAGCCGATTTATATGAAATTTACTGGGAGGATTGGTCATGACCCAAGGAACAATCGATTACTTTTTGGGAGTGATTGGGTCAAAGGTCAAGGTCAAGGTCACGAAAAGGTCAAAAACGTTTTTCTTTGCCAAGCAATATATGCCAGAACAACGTGTGCATGCAAAATTGAATAAGAGGTCAAAACTCGGCCAAACATGTAATATTACGATATTCCGGTCCGATTTCAATGAAACTAACACCAACATTTGGAGAATGTTATGCCCCACACTCTGAAGATGGCCAGAAAAAAATAAGTGGCGTAGGCGAAGGTTTGCGCTCTACCGAGTGCCCATTCTAGTTTGTGAATATGTTTGTTTGTTTGTTTGTTTGTACTTCGTATAACTCAGTCAGAACTGAGCCGATTTTTATGAAATTTAGTGGGATGATTGGTCATGACCCAAGGAACAATCGATTAGTTTTTGGGAGTGATTGGGTCAAAGGTCAAGGTCAAAATGTTTGTTTGTACTTCGTATAACTCAGACAGAACTGAGCCGATTTTTATGACATTTAGTGAGATGATTGGTCATGACCCAAGGGACAATCGATTAGTTTTTGGGAGTGATTGGGTCAAAGGTCAAAGGTCAAGGTCACGAAAAGGTCAAAAACGTAAATTGAGCCAATTTTTATGAAATTTAGTGGGATGATTGGTCATGACCCAAGGAACAATCGATTACTTTTTGGGAGTGATTGGGTCAAAGTTCAAGGTCAAGGTCACGAAAAGGTCAAAAACGTAAATTGAGCCGATTTTTATGAAATTTACTGGGATGATTGGTCATGACCCAAGGAACAATCGATTACTTTTTGGGAGTGATTGGGTCAAAGGTCAAGGTCAAGGTCACGAAAAGGTCAAAAACGTTTTTCTTTGCCAAGCACTATATGCCAGAACAACGTGTGCATGCGGAATTGAATAAGAGGTCAAGACTGGGCCAAAAATGTAATATTACGATTTTCCGGTCCGATTTAAATGAAACTAACACCAAAATTTGGAGAATGTTATGCCCCACACTCTGAAGATGGCCAGAAAAAAATAAGTGGCGTAGGCGAAGGTATGCGCTCTACCGAGTGCCCATTCTAGTTGAATAATTTCTTTAAAAAGTAGGAACATGGAGCAGCAAGAATAAGCTGTGGGACCAATGGGCTGTGGGACCGATGGACTGTGGGAACATAGAACTGACCCCGCAACGGCCATTCCGACATACCGCCATTCCGACAGTATTTGATTGTCATTCCGAGCCATTTGAACATTGTTGCAAGTACGTAAAGGCACATTCTAACTCAATTGACATTTGCAACAATGTCGCTACATGAGCGGAAGTGGAGAGTGTCAGCGCAATTACAGGATTAGTGTATAATTTCGTGTCTAATTTTGTCACGTCCAAATGCCCTTACAGGTAGGGTCTGAAAACAGTTCCTGCAAGCTGGAAAATGGTTTTTGCAATAAAAAGTAATTGTCGGAATGGCGGTATGTCGGAATGGCGGTATGTCGGAATGGCGGTATGTCTGAATGCCGGTATGTAACCTGCGAGATGGGGTTGGACCAGCTGGAATGTTCATAACTCTGAATGTCCCAGGCTGTCAAGCCAGAACTGTGATGTGATTAGCTAAATCAAACATGTCAATGCCCCGCCCAGAGCGAATACAGTGAATTCAAGGCGAAATTTCTTCTGCTACCAGGCAGCGTATGTCGCTTTTGGTGTGGACAAGGCATAAGGAGTTTCTTCCAGAATCAACAGTACTTAAAGGAATAATCCGGTGTAAAATGGCTTAAATGGTGTTAAAACATGATGCTGTGGGCTAGGTTGGTGCTTACCTTAAAGGGACACTGTGTGAGATTTTTAGTTGTTCATTTCCAGAATTCATGCTGGCCACTCACTGATGTTACCTTTTCATGAATACTTACCACCACCATCAAATTCTAAGTATTCATTATGACTGGAAAAATTGCACTTTTCATACATGAAAAGGGGGATCTTCTCCATGGTCCACCATTTTGAATTTCCTAAAATAGCCATTTTTAGCTGCAAAAATGACTGTAATTGGACCATACTAGTTAATATTTGTTTATTACTTAGTAAACGTTCATGTAAAGATCAAATTTGGCAATAGGGAGCCTAGTTTCAATGAGCAGCATAGTTGCAGTACCTTTTTTGACCATTTCCTGCACAGTGTCCCTTTAACTCCATTCGTGCCTTGCATTGAGAAATGCAGTGCTAGTTAGCCGATGCTAACATAAGGCTTTTGCCGTGGTTCATCAGGGCATGAAAGTAGCCAGTATTTATAAATCTCTACTTTGCACCCATTTACGACGCTCAAAGTTGCCCAAAATGTCATTCTGTAGAGTTGCTGGGTTGTTGACATGTAAAACTAGGCATAAAGAACTTTGGTAGTCCACCGTTTGTTTAGAAACAACGCCATTCTTACAGGGTGTTGCAACCGCTGATATCCAAGTGCAGAGATAGAATCAGCAAAGGAGTTATGTCCAGTGTGTCTACTCACTACTTTTCTAAGCTGCCATCCTATGGAAGCCATGTCTAGGAGACTAGTGCTGGATCTAAGATGGTGAACTTGTGTACTTCGGGCATTATGTTTCAGTGTGTCACTAATACGCCATACGCACTGAAACACGAACACCGAAGTTTACAAGTGCACCATTTAAGATTAAGCCTAGGAGAATTCATGGCGTTCAATGGGAAAGTCACGCCATTTTAGGGGGCCGGAGTTGATCTCACTTTGTTGTATTGATGATACTTGGTGATGCTGTTAGTTGTTACACTTTAACATGGCCTATGGCAGCTTACTAATTATTTCAAGGTTGGAGCAGGCTTCACCCAACTGATTCTTTTTCTTTTTAGGGTGCTGACCAGAACTTCGTAAAACTGAAAAGCAAGGTTGTAGGGCTTCACAATTAATCGAAAATAATCGAAGATAAAATCGTGAAATCGAAGTTGTGAGCCTGGCTCTTTGGTGTAGCGGTCAGAGCCCCAGATTACTACCCCAGAGAGTCCCGGCAACTCTACTCCCCTTCGCTACATTGTCCACCTTAGTTTCATGCTATTGCCTATACATAATTATTAAAATTCATTTTCTTTTGCTCATCCCGTACATAATTCATTCTTGGTTATGTTTCATCTTGTTATAATTTTCAAAAAAAAATCTGCAAAAAATCAATAATCGTGATTAATAATCGTGATTACGATTTTGACCAAAATAATCGTGATTATGATTTTTTTCCATAATCGAGCAGCCCTACAAGGTTGCACCATGCACACTCAGGAAGGCAGAATGCCGAAACACATCTGTGTATTGATAAAATAAATTAATGCACGGCACGACCTTTTCTCACTTTTTTTATCGTACCAAATAGAAAACCTTTAGTAGAATTAGGAAATGATGTGAGGTCAGATTCGAAACTGGGTCATAAGGGACAGTTTGCCTGCAGTTCGCCACATCAACCCCCTGTATTTGGTAAATTAAATAAGAACGAACCCCAGTGAGGAATTTAACTCTGCCAGCCTCGTCTTCAGGGATTCTGTCTCCCAGCAATTTCAGCTGTGTAGATGTCTGCTCCAGTTTGTCAATCACCTGCCTCTCCAGCAGTGGAATGGACCTCTGGTAGTGCAGCGCAGAAAACCATACAACGATTTTACTTTCACCATCAAACAATTGAGTTGTATTGGAAGTATCGTGACGATCATGATAAAGAGCAAAAAAAACACACTTGCCATAAATGCCTTAAAAGTACTCTATTATCTCTTGTGCTTTAAAAGGATGAATTTGGTAAATTCAACAAAACAATTGTAATTGTGACTCGTGTATAACGAAATTAGCAACAGCTTGTATTGTTAGGGCATTTACACATCAGCTGAAATGAATTTCATTGCAACCATGAACACAAGATGTACTCACGCCGATGTGATACACCAGTTCCTTGGTTAATTTCTCCGACAGGTGGGGAATAGATGCTTTTCTTTCATCCAGGAAAATGCTAATGGATTAGAAATAGATGGTGGGTGAGACTGTGTCAGTATAATCTGTTCAGAGGCGGACTTTCCATTAGGCAAACCTAGGCAATTGCCCAGGGCCCCGACCAAATCTGTCCTCCAAAGGGGCCCCCATTGTCACACCAGTTACAGTAAACACACAAAAAGTAGGCTTTGTCATTTGTGCAAAGTAATTAAGGATGCAGTATATATGAGACAAGACACTTTATTAGCACAGAAACACAGAATTCTATGACTATATAATGACTTTTGAGGGCCCCATGTTGATATTTTGCCTAGGGCCCCAAAATGGCTAGATCCGCCCCTGTATCTGTTGTAATATTCTGGTATTCAGTAAAATTCTGTATATGCTTTAATTTACCCACCGGAAGTTCATGTGATTTGAGAAGAACTCTCTCTCTTTCTGAAGAGATTTGTCCAGAGACATGCCATCCGTGATGTCTTTCTGGCCACGACACCTGACTACCATGTACCCTTTCTCCAGCCTGATAGCTTGGTTGTTCAGAGTTTTGACAACTCCCTCTTCTGCACCTTTGTCCACCAAATCTGGCTTTGTCAAGATGCCTGCAGATGAGCAAATGTCAGCCTTGTGTCAACCTTGACATTTCTCAAAACTACTGTAATCAGTGTTGCCAGATGTGTCTGACCAAATCCCGCCCCAAAGCTTCTCAAAAAACGCCAAAATGTGATAAATTCCGCCCAAATTCAACAAATTACATTGACTTCTATGGGCCCAAAACGGCTGGAAAAAATGCCAATAGCCAATTTTTCCCGATTTTTACCGCAGACGATCATCCAAAGTAGCCCAATTGGGCGGGCACCCGCCCAATCTGGCAACACTGACTGTAATCTTTACATGTAAACCCTGACATAGTTTCATGAATTTAGTCATGTGATGCCACATAATATGCATGACAAAGCAAAACAACATACTTTTTACAGCCTGACAACGCATATGGAAAGGAGGATATTGTAAAAATCATACTCAAGTTTTGTACAAGTTTTACAGATTCTAAAAGATTTTTATTTGACATGGTATGGTAAATTTACTCGTGAAAGTGGCCCCTTACAGAATTATTAGGTGAAACGTTTATAGATAATGTGTATGATACAGTTGAAAGGTTCAGAGGCAAAACCCCCTAAGTGCCTTTTCAGAATATAATCTTAATTAATTTTTTATTTAATACAATGCTATCAAAATTGCATATTTTGTTAATTATTTATGTAATATAACTATTTATATGTATTATCAAGTACATGAATGTAAACCAAACCAACAACTGAGTTCTCCAAAAATATAGAAGTCTTCAGAAATGGAGTTAGGGGTTTTTGTATCTGAACTCTTCAATTACTTTCTTTGTATGCTTCATATCATGTTTTGTTCATATAATAATTCTGTATGAGAAAACACCAAAAGGGGACACTTTCAGGAGTATCTTACATGAAGTATATATTTTATACAATTCATTCTTTTAAGTTCTTAAAGGTACACTGTGCAAGATTTTTAGTTGTTTATTTCCAGAATTCATGCAGCCCATTCACTAATGTTACCTTTTTCATGAATAATGACTGAAAAAATGCCCTTTTCATACATGAAAAGGGGGATCTTCTCCATGGTCCGCCATTTTGAATTCCCAGAAATAGCCATTTTTAGCTGCAAAAATGACTGTACTTGGGTCATACTAAAAAATATTTGTTTATTGCTTAGTAACCTTTCATGAAAAGATCAAACTTGGCAAAAGGCAGCCCAGTTTCAATGAGCAGCATAGTTGCAGTACCTTTTTTGACCGTTTCCTGCACAGTGTACCTTTAACTATTTTTTCCATAATGGAAAAAACTATATTACCCAGAGTCCTTTGTCCTTCAGGGTCCACTGTTTTAGCCATCCGCAGAGCCTCAGTGGTGGCGATGTCAACATTTGCTGGCACCACTACCAAAATGATGGTCTCTTGCTGTTTGATGTATTGCAGTATGAGTTTCTTAATCTAAAACAAATATGCGTGTGTGAGCTTTGTGTCTGTAGAAGAGGAATGATCAATTATGGTGCAATACTCATTCATACACTCATCTCTCTCTCTCTCTCTCTCTCTCTCTCTCTCTCTCTCTCTCTCTCTCTCTATCTCTCTCTCAATGATGAAACTGTTCCCTCTGACCTTTTCATCAATATTGTCAGACTGGTTGCCAGTGGCAACTCTA
Source organism: Engraulis encrasicolus (assembly GCF_034702125.1). Lineage (NCBI taxonomy): Eukaryota > Metazoa > Chordata > Actinopteri > Clupeiformes > Engraulidae > Engraulis > Engraulis encrasicolus. The sequence continues at coordinate 50,343,115 of NC_085868.1, read as the reverse complement.
GCAATGCCTGGCAGGTCAATGAGGGTCAGATCAGGAACATTGGAGGCAAAGATCTCCAGGTTGATTTTCTTGTCGCTGATGTCGTGCCCCTCACCTGCAAGAGTATTCTGGGCTGTAGGTGGAAAAATAATGATAAAATGCATTAATGTATTCAAACTATGATCGGATAAGACAGCGATTCTATTCAAAAATAGAAGGACAGATGTGAAAAACTATAGACCAGTGTCAATTCTACTGACTTTGTTTGCAATTTTGGAAAGAGTGATCTTTGATCAGATGGTCTTGTTATGACCTCAATCTGGACACATGCCTCACTAGTCTATGCTAAAGACAACAAGAAAGTGAAAAAGGAAATTATACTGGCATGGTTTTATTGGATTTGCAGAAAACGTTTCACACTGTGGACCATTCAATTTTCTTTAAATTTAAGTTGCGCTGCATGGGTTTTCGCCAGGCATCATTACATTGGTTCAAATCATACCTATCGAATAGAAATCAAATCTGTGATTATGATTGAGTGTTGTCAGAACCTTTGCAAACATCTGGTGGCGTGCCCCAAGGTTCAATTTTAGGCCCTTTGTTATTTCTTATTTATGTAAGTGATATGCCTGCAGCTGTAAAATGTTAAGTAATTATCTATGCTGATGACTCCATCTCTGAGATTCATGACACCCTTACTGGTGAGTCGTTAATTCAGTCTAGTAAATGAATTAAATTTTTTTGCACCGTAGCACAAGGCAATTCAATTTTAAGGTATAAAAAAAAACGTATTGTGTCAGTGCTTGTGCAGTGCCATTTTGACTGTGCCTGTTCAGCATGGTACGGTGGCCTGACAGTGAAAATCAAAAGCAAAAGGCAGGTTATGCAGGACAACATGATCCGTTATACGTATATTACCATCTAGGTATCATGTCACTTTTGATGATTTTAAGAAAGTGAACTTTCTGCCTGTAAAACTAAGGGTTGATCAGCTAAAACTGAATCACATGAATCACTGAATGTTCAACAGTATCAATGGGATAGCCTCTAATTATTTGGGTTTCCAAACTGTAATGGTGCATACTCAACATGCCCATGAAGCAAGAGCAAGTGTCCACTCCTGAAGAGTATGGCACATAGCTCTTTCTTTTATACAGGGATTATGCTATGGAGTAGCCTCCACTAATATTACAATTGCAGAAACTAAAATGTTTTTTAAACTAAGGGTTAGAGCTTTTTGTGGAATAAAGTAGAGAACTAGGAATGTGACTTGGGAATGTGATTGTATACATGTACATGTATATGTGATATTTGTTGCATGTATTTGTGTGTCCTCTCCTTTTCCATCAAGGACCATGTTGGTGTTTGACACTTTAACATGTTGTCCCTTGTACCCATTGTCTTCCTATATCCAGAAATAAACCTAACCTAACCAAACCAAATTGTCTGAGATTTTGAGATTGACAGAGGTAGAGAAAAAAAGGTAACACTTTACTTGACGCCGTTGTCACATTTACTTGACACAGTTGTCTTTGCCATAACCGAATGTCACTTAAGGCCAACCGAATGTCACTTAAGGCCAACTGTCATAAAATGTTTATGACATAAACATAATGTTTATGACTTATCTATGACTGTGTCATGACACTATTATGACACTGTAATGACATTCATAGGACACCGGCGTCAAGTAAAGTGCTATCTGAAAAAAAAAATCACTCATTGTTATGAGAGGAAATAAAATCGGATGAATTCTACCAATACAAGGTTTGCTAAAGTCTTTCTTTCTTTCGTTCTTAAAAATAAAGAAATAAATACATAAAAATCAAACTTGAACTATATAACAGTAGGCAGTCATGGGTGAGCGGTTAGGGCGTCAGACTTGCATCCCAGAGGTTGCCGGTTCGACTCCCGACCCGCCAGGTTGGTGGGGGGAGTAATCAACCAGTGCTCTCCCCCATCCTCCTCCATGACTGAGGTACCCTGAGCATGGTACCGTCCCACCGCACTGCTCCCCATGGGGCGCCACTGAGGGCTGCCCCCTTGCACGGGTGAGGCATAAAATGCAATTTCGTTGTGTGCAGTGTGCAGTGTTCACTTGTGTGCTGTGTCACAATGACAATGGGAGTTGGAGTTTCCCAATGGGCTTTCACTTTCACTTTCTATTCANAACCAAAACAGCAAAATGAAACAATGACCTTCAATGACTTCATCTCCGACATCTTCTGGTTTTTCAAGTCCCACTTCGTATCCCTGGTATGAAAGCCTCCCAGACCAAGCAGTGCCGTGGCTGGCTCTCTTCAACTGCAGTACCAGTGGACAGCGAGTCACAATGCCTGGAGTGAGATAAATGAGAAAACATCACGCATACCTCTCACAAGCTATACTGTAAATATTCACTATGTGGTGAATTAAGGTAAATTGAGCCACTTTTTTGCATAAGTGCATGGCTTAAAGTGACCTAATTTACCTGAATTCACCCCCTATGTTTTATCCGCAAATAATTGTGGAAATAATCTGCATTTCCGCACATAGTCCGTGCTGCTGATCATGTCCTCACTTGTACGTTTGTAAGTTACATTCGATAAAAGTGTGTAAATACGATAGAGATAAAACATTCTATTGCAAGTACACCCTACTGCAGGGTTGGACTGGTAATCTGGCGTACAGGGCATTTTCCCGCTGGGCCGACAGTCTCCGGGGGCTGACTGTTGTTGTTGTGGTCGTTTTCCTGGGGACTGGCCCTCAAATTAGAATGGGACACCCATTGATCCACCATCAACACAGACAGTGGATTTATCCAGTCAAGATAGACTATGAAGGTGGCCTTTGAGTCTTCGGGCCGGTGTATGACAAAAAAAATCCCGGGCCGCTTTTCGGTCCCAGTCCAGCCCTGCTCTACTGGCGTACAACAAAGACAGTTCATCATTTTCGAGAACATGGATTTGAAAACCTTTTTTTACAAAATCACATTACACAGAAGGAATGTGTTGTTTTTCTTGTTTTGAGACCACTGACCTGTAGGCTGCACGTCATTGGTTGAGACAGTTTTAACATAAATGTGGAATGTGACAAAACATGAGTAGGCCTATTATTCAGTTTGGCATGTTTTGCTTTAAATTGCATATTGATTATTCTTATTTAAAAACGTGGCCAAATATGTCATTTTATGTCAGGTTTAATGACATTATTGAGCACATATAGGCATATAAAAACAGTCCATGCATATTTTCCAGGGTTTTTTAATTCAAGTGTAAAGAAATCCCACACTGTTCATTCCACCAACAGACTTTAATACAACGTTTCGGTCATCCAACCTTCTTCAGGTTAAGACTATTTTTTAAAACATCATTAGAAAATTCTGGCCTGTGCCGCACAAAAGCTGTAACAGTAAGACATCCCTTTGCTCATGTCTTACCATCACGTTTCAACACCTATTTCTTAACATCACAACTACAATTTCAACAACGCACACATTTTAAATGTCACAAGTGCAATTTGTAAAACTTACCCAACCGGTAATAATGCAAATCAAGTAGGCTATACGCCTACACATACTAAGTTGTTGTGTGGGCGTTTAATAAAATGTGGTCTTACCGGTTCCCCTGGGCAGTGCCACCCCAGAGAGCGCCTCCAGCACTGAGCTCTTCCCTGAGCTCTGGTCCCCTATGACAGCGATGGCAGGCAGAGACAAGTCCTGCTCCACTCCCAGAGACATCAGGGAGTTCACCAGGTCAATGCGAGATCGCACATGCTCCTCGTAGTGCTGGTTAAGGTAGCTGCTGTCCCCCATTTCTTAAATTCCTTGACTTGGACAATGACAGTGATGTCGTTGACGATGATATTCTTCAAATTCCTAATAATATCCAATATCAAAAATAGTCAAAAAGTGACACTGGGGGGCGCTGTGGCGCAGCACGCTAAGCCCCCACATTTCAGCTTACATTGCATGCCCACGGGGACCCCGGTTCAAGTCTGGCCGGGGTCATTTCCTAGCCCTACGCCATCTCTCTCTCACAATTGTTTCCTGTCTCCTCTCATACTGTCCTGTCGTAATAAAGGCCAAAAAGCCACACAAAAAAGTGACACTGAAAACAGCTTTCTTTCAATCCAGAAGCGTGCTTAGCTATTACAGGGTGTGTACCGCTGTAAATATGCTTGCAGGGATGATTAGCCAATCTAAGTTAGGGTGAGGAGTTTTCTGGATGAGAGCCTGCAGCACAGACAAGATGTCCTGGATGCTTCAAAGCATTTATCTAACTCAAACTGAAAACTGCAAAGGCTGAACGCACAATAGATACTCACAAACAAACACACGTACAGAGCATGATTAAAGCTAAATCTCAGGGGGCAAGAACAGAATAACATGACATGACACGTTGAACGACTCAAAACAGGACAAAGGAAACATAGGCCTATAGGCCTTAAATACGCAGGGGTTAATACAAGAGACCACATGATGGGGATGAACACAATGGGACACAGGTGCACAGACAAAAAGGGAACAAATCAGGAACATTCAATGAAATCAGGACAAATGAAACAGGTATGAAATGATGAAGAGGAACAAACGAGACAGGTGGAATCCATAAAGGGGAACAAGGAACAATTCGCAACTGTACTGTAAAATTATTTGACATATAATATGTAAATATATTATTTTGAGTAGGCTAAATAGGATAATGAACACAAGGAATCAGGGGACTATTCCACTAAAGGCATTCTAAGTAGACTGAGTGCAGCTGAGGACAGACTAGCCTACAGTTGAGGAAACAGGAATATCTTTTAGCAGCCAGACTTTGATCTCATTCGTCCTTAATACTTTGATCATAGATAATTTGATGCAGTACGATTGCAGATCTCCATACAGTTATCAGGAAAAACGTGTTTTCCAGTTCAGATTTTGATTTTTTTTTTTTTTTTACTTACAGGCAACCTCTTGATACAAGTTAGGCTACATGATTGCAAACGTTGTTCTGTGCTCCAAAATCATACATCTTTCATCACACCATATCAAGACAATTTTCAATCAATGTGTGAGGTGGTCATAGGGGACAGTTGAGATGCTTTTTCGGCTCATTTGTAGGCCTACATCAATGTGCAAATGTAGCATTCTTTACTCAACTTTACCTGAGCCACATACAGTGACTGAACCATCAGCCACTCATGGCTTTGAAGGTGTCAACTGTACTCTGCTATGTCTCAACTGTACCCGACAGGTTTTGTGCAAGAGTATGTTTGAGACAAAAGTTTGATTGTTTGATTAATTACATACAAATTACACTCCTTAGAGATTTAACTTCTTGGTTACTGTATATATTAGCACAGACCGTGACGATATAATGTGCCTGAAATAACATTCTTTTTGGTGTCTTTTAATAGTCTAATTTGTGTGTGGAATTAGACAAAAGTAAAAGTAGCCTATATTCAACTGTACTCAGTCTCCCAGACTTATTACTGATGTCAAAGGTATTCTAGTGAGATAAATTAGCACAGCTTAGTCTAAAAGACAAAAATGCCACAAGTATATGTAACAAGCGGCTACAATTTTGTACTTACAAAGATAGACAGTAACCATCACTTGTTAGAAATGGAACAACACTAAAGAGTTAAATGTTAAATTGCACCTACTCGATATGCTCAACCAGTAACGTCTGCTGTGACTGCTGTGATGTCTTCCACTTCAGAGGAAACCAAAGTGATAGCGTGGATGCAGGATATTGGCCCTAGGCATAAACAGTTTCTTCTTCCTTGCAACTGAAAATGTAAATTAGATGTTGACCTAAATGAAACCCAACCCCTTTGCACCTCACCAAACAAAAACGAATTAATTCAATAACTTCTCTGAACTGTCAGCACTACCTGCCGATCAAGATATCACTCTTCAAGGCATACTGTAGGCCCTATACAGCTCACCTGTGGTGCCACTACAAGGCAGCTGCTTAGAATTCCAAGGAGGTCAAGCGCAAGTCAAATGTGAGAGACTCTTCTCTAACATGTGGAATCACTGGCGAACATGCCTGTATGTGACACAATGAAAGAGAATTATGATCAGGGCAGGAATTTCGCAAGGGCCATGAGGGCCATGACAGTGGCCTTGATGCCCTCGCTGACGCCTAATTGATTAAAATGCATTAAAATGCATGAAATTGCATCTAAGAAACACACATTTTCTTGGGAGAGGACCCCCAAACCCCCCGGCCAAAAACATGTCCTCCTTTTTGCTGGCACAAACATGGTTACTTACACTACCCTTCACACAGTCTTGTATTTTGCACTTCATTTGCTCTGAATTAACAACAGCCTGCCAGATGAATAGTGGTTACATTTCAATTTGACTGCTAGATTTTTTTTTTTTTAAGTATGGCCTTGGTGCCCTGGCTTTTGGCCTTTGTGCCCTTAAAAAATGGATAACTCAAAAGGCCAAGTGGCCTTGCCCCTAAATTGACGAAATTCCAGGCCTGATTATGATATACTGTATCTGTGCTTTTGTTTCCTTCTTTTTTGTCTGTTGTTCTGATCTTTTCCAAGCTATGTACAGTGCTATGATGTTTATTTGATGTGATATGGATCCCCCTGGGTCTGGAATAAAGAAAGAATTGAATACCTGGCACCTATTAGTGAATAGGCCCAGGATTAATGCACAGGCTAGATATGGCTGCAGCCTAGGGGGCCCCACCTGCCAGGGGGGGCCTGATTGTCCGAAAGTGAAAAAATGCAGAATTGTGACAGGATGCAATATTGAAAAATTCACGTGTCGTGTTGAGTACAGTTGGTAGACATGTTATCCTTAATTCCTAGTTCGTAATTGTGACACTGTCACCGTAAATTTGTAACAAAATTCCCCTTCAGGGGGGGTCCACAACAACCTGTAGCCTAGGGGCCCCAGGCCATCTTAATCCGGCCCTAAATAGACCTACAGTTTGGCTAGTGTACTGTTAAGTCCAAGATAGGTTTGGATGTTCATGATTTTAGTTTCACTAAAAGCTAAAAGCGGCTTCACATGCTCCACTGTCCACACACCAGCCAGTGTTCAAGTCCCTTCGAGGTGACATGTGATCCGGGATCTGCGGGTGAATTCAAGATAGACATACAGTATGGAGAAGGGATAGGAGCATATGGTGAGTCATACTAACTTAAAGGTGCACTGTGTAATATTTTTCGTTATTTCCAGAATTCATCCTATCCATTCACAAATGTTAGGCCTACCTTTTTCATGAATACTTACCACAACCATCAAATTCTAAGTATCATTATGACTGGGGAAATGTCATTTTCCATACATGAAAAGGGGGATCTTCTTCATTGTCCGCCATTTTGAATTTCTGGAAATAGACTTTAGCGGCAAAACTCACTGTACTTTGGTCATAGAAGTAAATGTTAGTTCATTATGTACTCAAACGGTAATGACTGCTGCGATGTCTTCCACTTCAGGGGAAACAAAAGTGATTGTGTGGATGCTGGCTATTGGCCCTAGGCATAAATATTTCCTTCCTCCTTGCAACTTGAAATGTAAATTGAATTTCGCTTAAATGAAACCCAACCCCTGAAACTGAAACTGAAACTTATGGAGTGGTGGACCATAATTACACCTGTATAATTACACCAATACACAACCGGCCTGAACCTGTTCTGGGGTGCGTTTCTTGACAGTGTCGTTGCTTACTAGATTAGCAACTTACTTCGTTGCAATTAATTTTTCCATTGGCAACTTACTAAGTTGCTAACTGGTTAGGCTGGACAATATGTGGCATATCCTGACTGCAAGCTGATCATTTTATCTTCTGTTTGCTCTTATGATGTATTTTTTAGAAGAAGATACCGCACACTCTTGTCCATCGTGCTGCAATTTATTAAGAAAACAAAGTTTCGGCCCGTATGGCCTTTCTCAAGTTTTACACAAGCAAAGTGAAGACACCCCTTATAAATTGTCCTCTAGTTTGTGACTGGCTGACATCAGCCGGTTAATCAGTTCCATGACACCTGCCAAACAAGGTGGAGTCTCATCACATCTTGATTACATGTTTCCATTACAAATTGGCAATAGTGTCAAAAGGACAAGTCACGGATATAGACAATTTATAAATATTAAAAGAAAAAGAAAAACAAAACACATCGTGATACATATTGTGGTATTTTGGTATTTTGATCTCTTTCACTCAGGGGCTGGTGTATCATGATGTGTTTTGTTCAAACACCACAAATGTCACTATTGATGATATTTTCTAATATTAGAGAACAACTAATAAAAGAAATTTGGGGGTTGTTGTACTCTCATATCAGCTGTAATACATGGACAACATAATCACTAAATGTATCTCTTTAGGAAGTATTAATAGTGAATTTATACAGGTTTTGATAGTTTTGGTCATCAAAAACAATTTGCATAATAAGATAAAAGACTAGCAGAGAAGACTAGAAGAGAAGACTAAAAGAGGATATGAATACATACCAAGTTAGCCATGAGATGAAAAACAATATTTGATGAGAACTAGTGTTTTAGGTGTTTTATGGCTGAGTTTTGCTATCACAGGTCAAAAATGACCCGAACACCACAGGTGTATGCAGCTTATGAACACAACACAAGGGTTAAGCAAGAACAGGGTAAGGCACATTGTACAGTTTTAACACTGATAGCAGTGCCATACACAGAGTAAAGAAGAAGACGTAGCAAAGAATAAGATGCATTAAAAGCGGCAAAAAGTAAACAAAGACATAAAGGCGCAGTGTGCAGTTGCAACACAGACAGTATTGTCCAACGCAAGGTAAAAGATGCAGCAATAAATAATAAGAAGGTAACAAGGTATTTTGGATAATAAACAAGACATCTAGGCGCAGTGTACAGTTGCAACACTGGCAACAATGTCCAATGTCAAAAGATGAAGAAAAAATAAGTAAAGATGTTAAAAGCAATTTAGGTACATAAAAGATGTTAGGTACGTAAGATATGTTAAAAGCAGTCACTGGAATACTGGAACACTGGAATACAGTGAAAAGAAAATCACAAGAGACACCAATGTACACTTACATTCTTCTATCGATCACAAAGAAACATACAAAAACATATTTCTACATGCAAAATGTTTTCAGCCTCATTCTTTAATCAACAATATCCCCTATGGACAATTCCAAAGGCTGCGCAGAATTTGTGACAAAGAAGACGGTTTTGAAAATAAAAGCAAAGAGATGCTTGCTTTAAAGAACGATGTTATCCACTCAAGATCCACACCTCGCCCTCGCTAAAGACCATGTGCATGAGCCTTGAGTGTGTTGTTATAGAGAAAACAAAAATGCAATGACAACAACAGAATGCTTTTCTCAACGTGGTATAGCACAGAGGTCAATGACATGACAATGCGATGACACCTTAAGAGACATTTTTAACATAAGGTTTTGATGACAGAAACAGCTGTAAACATCTTCAAAAGTGAATGTTCTGGCCAAACAAAACCAAAATTTGTTCTGCTTTTATCTGCACTTGCCATTAATGATATCACAGACAAGAAAAAAATAAAAAATATTATATACATGTATGAAAATCATCGATTAAAATAAATGAAAGAGAGACCTGTGTTACTGAAATGCATGCATTAAATGATGATGGCATTGCATGACATGACATAAACTAAGTCCATTACAAAATCCAAGATGGCCGACATTGCGTGTAGTAAAATCAACATTAATGGTGTTTTCAGGTCTATAAAACCATTCATTTGTGAATTTAAGCACAGAAGACTCTGTGCAGGTCCAAATTATTGTTCAAACAAAAATTGCTATGAATCACTTCATGTACCTATTATGCAGTGCTACCTGTAGTGTAATATTGCACATTCACTGAATTGGCTGCCTGTGTCAAGGCAAAGGCCTAGAAAGTTGTTTCAGGGTCGGCTTCAGCTTACCTGAAGGCTATAAAACCATATGTTCTATCTGGGATGCTTCATTCCTCCAATGCCAACAATCTTGCCATGCTTTCTGCTCACAGAACTAGAGTCTTTGGCATGACAGACAGAATATACAGTATCCACAACTCTAGTGATGGGTCACACCATGATGGCCTTCCCTTCGGTAGGCCGACCAACAAGAAAGACTCCCTCCATGGGCCCCTGGGCCAGACAACAAGAAAGACTCCCTCCATGGGCCCCTGGGCCAGACAACAAGAAAGACTCCCTCCATGGGCCCCTGGGCCAGACAACAAGAAAGTCCCCCCTCCATGGGCCCCTGGGCCAGACAACAAGAAAGGCCCCCCTCCATGGGCCCCTGGGCAAGACAACAAGAAAGACCCCCTCCATGGGCCCCCGGGCCCGACAACAAGAAAGACCCCCTCCATGGGCCCCTGGGCCAGACAACAAGAAAGCCCCCCCTCCATGGGCCCCTGGGCCAGACAGTTAGAAAGGCCCCCTCCATGGACCCCTGGGCCAGACAGCTAGAAAGCCCCCCTCCATGGGCCCCTGGGCCAGACAACAAGAAAGTCCCCCCTCCATGGGCCCCTGGGCCAGACAGTTAGAAAGGCCCCCTCCATGGGCCCCCGGTCCAAACAACAAGAAAGACCCCCTCCATGGGCCCCCGGTCCAAACAACAAGAAAGACCCCCTCCATGGGCCCCTGGGCCAGACAACAAGAAAGTCCCCCCTCCATGGGCCCCTGGGCCAGACAACAAGAAAGTCCCCCCTCCATGGGCCCCTGGGCCAAACAACAAGAAAGACCCTCTCCATGGGCCCCCGGTCCGAACAACAAGAAAGACCCCCTCCATGGGCCCCCGGTCCAAACAACAAGAAAGACCCCCTCCATGGGCCCCCGATCCAGACAACAAAGAAGGCCCCCCTCCCTGGGCCCCTGGGCCAGACAACAAGAAAGGCCCCCCTCCATGGGCCCCTGGGCCAGACAACAAGAAAGGCCCCCCTCCATGGGCCCCTGGGCCAGACAACAAGAAAGGCCCCCCCTCCATGGGCCCCTGGGCCAGACAGCTAGAAAGGCCCCCTCAATGGAATGGCAAGGTTCCTAATGATTTGGATATTTAGCGAAGCAGATAGCCTTTGTCCCCAGAAAACATCAGAAAATATGGGAGTCTTGGCCTTCAGGGCCCCCCTGGCTCTTGGGCCCCCGGGCCGGGGCCCAGTAGACCCGTGCAGTAACCCATCCTTGGCAGGGTAGGGGTTGCAGGTTAACCATTTAAAATAAGAAAATGTACTATTATGACATCACGTTGGGGGTTCGGCAGGCTCATAGGAGTCTATGTAGAACCTTAGAATCCTCGGGGAGTTCCTCCAACGTGATGTCATACCTGCAACCCCACCTTTTTAAGCTTCATCACAATGGCAGTGTTATACCGTAGAGTGCGCAAGGAAGTGAAATCTGTGTAGCGTGAAAGAAGAAGGATTCCACTTCCACCTACAGAATGTGGAGGCTGTGGTGTGAGAAAACCCAGGATGCATTATGGCCACATTTCAGCAATAACTCCACACTGAAACTGAGAAGAATGCCCTCAAAGCCTTGGTATTAGGTTGGATATTGTAGTAGCTTTAAACTGCATAAAGCTAAAACGAGACACATTGATGAAGACACAATGAGACACATTTGGCCGGTAAGGTTTGGTCACAAGATAAAGAAAGTGTAATGAAGACCATTGTCTGTCTGTTGTGTCTTGCACTTACCTTTTACTCACCTGCAGATGGCGCCACCGCGCATCTATAAATAGAACTGCTCTTACTGAATTCGAGAAGTTGAAATAAATGAAGTGTAATGTACAGTTGGAGTCTGTCATACCTGCGTGCTTGTGATTGCTACTTTATACTTACCTACGATACCACACAGTCTAAAGTTAATTTGACAAAATATGTAGTTACTGCACTTTGCCTTTGTGTGGCAGACTAGTATCATTGTGTTCTTCACTGATGTTCTCAGATCAGCCAGCTCAGTCCTACTGTACACCGTACTGTACAGTGCAGCTGCTGGACGTTAATATGGCACAGGTTAACAACTGTTTGAGGCTTCTATTTGACCTCTACAACTCAGTATTTCTGGTAAGGAGGTTTTTTTCTGGTCTTCTTGGAATATCTTAATTGGACATTCTCTCTATATAGGCCTATAGGCTACTTTATATATATATACAGTATATACCAGGGGTGCTCAACTAGAAACTGAAAAGGTCCACTCGCCAAATTTCGTATGTTTCCAGGGTCCAAAAAAGTCGCTACGGACCGATGCAGAAAATAGCCTCACTCGCTGGCCGCACTGGCCTCTTGCTCACTCACTGAGTTGTCATAGTGATGATACTTTTATTTGTCATAAGACTGGTTTAGCAGAAATACACCTATAGATCGCATGGCAGCGAAATCTCATGTATAATTTATACATATTAAATACAGATGGATTTTGTCTTGGTCCGGATGACATTGCGTTTGGGTCCGCATCCGGACCTGGGTCCGCCAGTTGAGCACCCCTGGTATATACTGTATATATATACGTATATATATATGTTATATACACTTATATATAATTTATAACCTCTATGGTATATATATATACAAACCCCAACTCCGATGAAGTTGGGACGTTTGGTAAACAGTGAATAAAATCAAAATGCTATCATTTTCAAAACATTCAATCTATTCATTAGATGGAGAATAGTGAAAAGACAATATATTAAGTGTTAAAACCGAGAAAAAATATTGTTTTGGGGGACATATGTACTCATTTCTAATTTGATAAATCCAACACGTCTCAAAAGAGTTGGGACGGGGATCAGTGAAATTTAGTAAACATCCAAATAAGATAAAACAACAAAGAATAACATTTCAAAATGAATTGTACTGACGGACAATATAGGTGTCCAGGTATAAGATCATCACAGAGAGGCTGAGTCACTCAGAATTAAAGATGCAAAGGGAATAATTACCATAGTTATTACATACATTTTTGAATTCCCTTTGATTTACCATGATTGAGTGTATAATAAGACATATTTTTGTTAATAAAATCATTGTATAGGTTCATGACATCATGAAATATATATTGGCTGTAGTCTCACTCTAATTCCTGGAGTGCTAGAGCTATTGAAAATTGACCATATTAAGAATGCTTAATGCATGAAAATGACACAGGGGTTTAACATTCTCCTAAGCACCTGAGCTCACTTGAAATAGACCCAGAAGACATGGGAAACTGTCCTTTGCTTACAGAAGTCAGCAGAAGTTGTAGAAGTCCATTCTTTTTGACAATAATAGAGCATTGCACATCCTGTGCTACAGTGAAAATGGACCATCCAACTTGTGTTAGTGCTAGCTTCAAAAGTCAGCCTCCATGATGGCATGCGGGTGCAGTAGTGCATTGGTTAAGATGTTCTCACTCAACTGTAGAGTTAAATACAGTGCTGAATGGTATAAATGGGTTTTAAACAGCATGAAAAGCCACTCATGCATTATATTTTGAAGGGAGATCTTCGATTACTGCCACATAGTAAGGTCAAATTGCATTCTCTACTATGTTTTAACAGTTTGGCTCCATCATAAGGACCAGCAGGTGATAAAATGGTGGGTTTTTGGTCAAGACCTGTCACACTGTAAGCACTACAGAAAGGAAAACATTGCAAACAAGGAATACACCCACCATTTAAGCTGGTGAAATCATGTCCAAGATAGGAATTAACACTGTTTTTTATATAAAATAATCTCATCGGTTAATGTATTTAACTGTTAAGTGTTGTCTTTTGTTTTGTTTTTAGTCTTCCTCGACATTTGCTGCCATTTATTGTCCCCGTCCCAACTCTTTTGAGACGTGTTGGATTTCTCAAATTAGAAATGAGTACATATGTCCCCCAAAACAATATTTTTTCTCGGTTTTAACACTTAATATGTTGTCTTTTCACTATTCTCCATCTAATGAATAGATTGAGTGTTTTGAAAATGATAGCATTTTGATTTTATTCACCGTTTACCAAACGTCCCAACTTCATCGGAGTTGGGGTTAGTATATATATATTCACACCTATTACTGATACATTGAAATACGTAGATTTTTAGTACACTGTACAGACATTATTTGAAGGTACCATATCACTCGGTAGAGCGCAAACCTTCGCCTTCGTTCTTCTGGCATATAGTGCTTGGCAAAGAAAAACGTGTTTGACCTTTTCGTGACCTTGACCTTGACCTTTGACCCAATCACTCCCAAAAAGTAATCGGTTGTTCCTTGGGTCATGACCAATCATCCCACTAAATGTCATAAAAATCGGCTCAATTTATGTTTTGACCTTTTCGTGACCTTGACCTTGACCTTTGACCCAATCACTCCCAAAAAGTAATTGATTGTTCCTTGGGTCATGACCAATCATCCCACTAAATTTCATAAAAATCGGCTCAATTTACGTTTTTGACCTTTTCGTGACCTTGACCTGGACCTTTGACCTTTGACCCAATCACTCCCAAAAAGTAATCGATTGTTCCTTGGGTCATGACCAATCATCCCACTAAATTTCATAAAAATCGGCTCAATGTACGTTTTTGACCTTTTCGTGACCTTGACCTTGACCTTTGACCCAATCACTCCCAAAAACTAATCAATTGTTCCTTGGGTCATGACCAATCATCCCACTAAATTTCATAAAAATTGGCTCAGTTCTGTCTGAGTTATACGAAGTACAAACAAACATTTTGACCTTGACCTTTGACCTTTGACCCAATCACTCCCAAAAACTAATCGATTCTTCCTTGGGTCATGACCAATCATCCCACAAAATTTCATAAAAATCGGCTCAGTGTTGACTGACAAACAAACAAACAAACAGACATATTGACAAATAAATACACGGCGGGCAAAACATAACCTTCTGGCGAAGGTAACAAAACATAACCTTCTGGCGAAGGTAATAATAAACTAGAATGGGCACTCGGTAGAGCGCAAACCTTCGCCTACGCCACTTATTTTTTTCTGGCCATCTTCAGAGTGTGGGGCATAACATTCTCCAAATTTTGGTGTTAGTTTCATTGAAATCGGACCGGAATATCGTAATATTACATTTTTGGCCCATTCTTGACCTCTTATTCAATTCAGCATGCACACGTTGTTCTGGCATATAGTGCTTGGCAAAGAAAAACTTGTTTGACCTTTTCGTGACCTTGACCTTGACCTTTGACCCAATCACTCCCAAAAAGTAATCGATTGTTCCTTGGGTCATGACCAATCATCCCACTAAATTTCATAAAAATCGGCTCAATTTACGTTTTTGACCTTTTCATGACCTTGACCTTGACCTTTGACCCAATCACTCCCAAAAAGTAATCGATTGTTCCTTGGGTCATGACCAATCATCCCACTAAATTTCATAAAAATCGGCTCAGTTCTGTCTGAGTTATACGAAGTACAAACAAACAAACATATTCACAAATAAATAAATAAATAAATAAATACACAGCGGTCAAAACATAACCTTCTGGCGAAGGTAATAATAATAATAACTAGGAATGCACTCAGACTGCACTCAGTGCAGACCTTCACCAAGGAAGCTGTTTGATAGAACATTTGACTATGTTATACCCTATATACATATATACGTATATTTTAAGTCTTTGCCTTCTTTTTGTGGAATTAGAAACTGGAATGTCAATATTCGCCCTTCAATTCAATTCGCGGTCACTAGGGGCGTCTAGGTTTCTAATCTAGCAATGGTGAAGAATCTTAAAAAAAAAAAAAAAACTCACATGTTCCTTTTGTCATTTCCAACAACTCCACAAAGTTTCATCAAAATCCGTTCATAACTTTTTGAAGACATAACCTCCTTGGCGGAGGTAATGAAAAAATAAACACACTCAAAACGTTTACAATGAATCTATTTTCCAAGTTCTTTCAGGTTGCAGGTGAGCTTGGCGTTCCTCATGACCTTATATACGGCATATTTGATGCTGCAGTTGGGATCAAGTTTGGACTAGCTGTTGCAGCGGTATGGCCAACAAATTCAACAAATTCAAATTCAACAAATCCATCTTAGAAATTACATTTTCAATACAATTAATGTATTTTTAGGGGACATAGAGAAGGTGGGGTCTGTTTTAAAGGAACAGTTCACCCTTTTTTGATTTTCACATATTTACAGTATTTCCAAGCATTATTCATGAATGCACTTATCATTTTCTTCTCAGTGTCTTCAGTACTCAGATTTATGACATCAGAATTATTAGCATAGCTTAGCATAATCACTGGAAGTAAATGGGAACATTATCATCAAGCCACAAGTGCTCACAGGACGGGATTAAATAGCTGTTTTTCATTCTGGTGAATTTTACAGTCATTTTAAAGTTGTATAGTTTATAAGTAGGGCTACATTTGATGATGTTTTGTTTGCGCATAGACTTGCATTGCTACGCTTTATTTGGCTATACAGTTAAAAGGCAATGCAAAAACAGGCGGAAATGATACGCACATTCACGCATAATGCTTGGAAAAATACTGCAAATATGTGACAATCAAAAAGTTTTGACTGCTCCTTTATATGTGGCTGCCTTCAATACAGGCCTAAAGTGAAGGGGGAAGTCCTGGTTTGTGTTCATAGTAAGGACCCCAGAGGACTTTTACGGCCCTTGGAGGAATTTGAAGTGGCTCCTTAAATGAAAAATGTTCCCCACCCCTGCTCTATGTCACGACATATACAGTACAGGAGCTGGATGCTAATCAGTGAAACTGTATTAAAAGCCATTTTTAGAAGCTGATTAGAATAGTGATTTTTTACATAATTTGTCTGTATTCTACATCTGTGGCCATGTATGATGTAATGCATGAATGTAAAGACCTAGAGAAGTTTACGTTATGTGGTTGTGCGTGCTATGATAGTATTGTTCCTTTTGAAGCAGGTCTTTCTCAGACCTTGAACTGTTTCCATTCATTGCAAATGACATATCCTTTACTAATTCAAGTACTACTCTGGGGTGAGTTTCTCAAAAGGGAAGTTGTTAGCCTGTTAGCAACTTCGGTAGTTGCCAATGGGAAAATGCATTGAAAGCAACGAAGTAGCTAATGTAGTAAGCAACTTTGGTTTTGAGAAATGCACCCCTGCATTGTTTAGTCAGTATTATGAACGATCAGTTTCACCATCATGCATGATGTAGCATTGTTGTATTTATATTATATGCCCTTTATATTACAGTTCCTGGGGGTGGCGATGGCTGTGCCTCTGCTGTGTCAGATTTCCAGATAGAAGAGGAGATCTCCTCCAGTGCCAACCAACAGGAGCATGGACGAGGACGCGCACATCAATTGTGTGACTACTCACGCACTACTTTACAGTCGTGAAAAACAAAATAATGCTATTGTCATTTAATGCATGAAATGCAGTCATACTGTCTTTTTGCATATATACTCACTTCATGTTTTGATTCAGAAATTATTTTAAAGTTTTATTTTTTTAAAGATACCTAGTGATAAAATCACATATGTTATTAAAATTACAGTACTTAATTCTGACAGAATTCACATTAGATGTTTCGTGTTTTTGCTGGCCCTAAATAAGGAAGTGACAACCCCCATCCACCCCCCCCCCCCCAACACACACACACACACACAAACACACACACCCCACACACACACACACCACCACCACCACCACCTCTACTGCTACACACACAGCATACAATTTGCCAGGTAAACAGGGACTGGGAACACAGAGAAACCACGCAAGAGATGCTTTCAGCAAAATCTGAAGAAGAAAAAAAAAACATCAGGCTCTGGGCATCAACAAGTTGCTGACGCATGTAGACATCAGTTTCAGACAGGGCTGACGGGGGGAGAAATAGGGCCCGGGCACTTTTGGCTTAAAGGGGCCCTCATGGGGGAGAAATAGGGCCTGGGCACTTTTGGCTTAAAGGGGCCCTCATGGGGGAGAAATAGGGCCTGGGCACTTTTGGCTTAAAGGGGCCCTCATGGGGGAGAAATAGGCTTTAAGGGGCCCCCTCACAATTAGTGGCGCAGAACTGACTCACCGGTGGGCCCCACACTCTAGTGGGGCCCTATATTCAGAAATGTATACATTTTTTTTGTTTTTACATTTCTGAAAATAGGGGCCCAAAAGGGAGCGGGGCCCACCGGGAAATGCCCGCTATGCCAGATGGCCAGTCCAGCCCTGGTTTCTGACATGAAAAGTGCTGTGCTTGGAAATAAGAGGTCAGCCTGTTCCCTTCCCTTCAGTCGCTCTCTCCATCTTCTGCATGGTG
The DNA here is from genome assembly GCF_034702125.1 of Engraulis encrasicolus. Taxonomy (NCBI): domain Eukaryota; kingdom Metazoa; phylum Chordata; class Actinopteri; order Clupeiformes; family Engraulidae; genus Engraulis; species Engraulis encrasicolus. The sequence continues at coordinate 50,324,940 of NC_085868.1, read as the reverse complement.
ACTAACATTTGAAGGGCCATTTATAACTTCTTTCTCAATGAATCAGCAAAGGACAGTATTTGTTGATCATTTTTAATTTGCAATGCACTTTTGAAAATGGGTTTTAAATAGAGATGTACAGTATCCAAGATCCGGTTCCGGATCCGGCAGGATAATAGGGTTTTTCACAGGATCCGGATCCGGTTCCAGGATCCAGGATCCGGTAGCCGAGGCTTTTCAGTCAAAATAGTTTGAGCCAATGTGATAAAAAGGGCCCACATGTGTGAGTAGGCTATGTGTTTCAACCCTTTCGTAGGATCCGGTCTCCGGTATCCGGTTCCGGATCCGGCAGGATCTTAAGCAGTGGATCCGGCAGGATCCTAAAAATCAGGATCCGGTGCATCTCTAGTTTTAAATCAAGATTTCTGACATATTTCATGATTATTTTCATTAAGTCGAGTATTTAAGGATAATTGGTAACCTCCCCAACTAGGCTGAAACACTCATGGTCTAATAGGTCTTCTGCACCTAGTCCAGATTGTAGGGGCTGCTTTGGAGTTGCTGAGCACTTTCTTGGAGTTTCCATAGCAACTGCAAGCAACCACCTCACGCAGCCCCTTCACCATGGCTGTACTGCTCATAAGACACACAGGGCATTTGCCCGGTGGACTGTTGATGATTTTGGACTGTTCCTCCCCTCAATGTAGTGGTATCAGTCCTCATTACGCCACTGCTGTCTCTCAGACCTAGTCAGATTTAAAAATTCATTTTGGCTGTCATTTAGGTAGTCAAAATAGCTCGTCATATATGACTAAACATTTTTTTACAGGCTTTGTTGTGTCTCTCAATTCCTGGAGGACCGGTCTGTTTTTTTGGCCCAGTCCAGCCCTGCCCTTCGCATCCTTTCCAGGCTTACAGGTATTTGTGCTGCCCGCGAGCGCACCTCATTTAGACGTACAGTACAGTACCCCTAGATTCATTTTCATTCAATTTTAGGGGGGAAAGCTGCACAGATTAGAGGCTATTTAAATTAACTGCAGATTGTTTTTGAGATGAAAAGGCCGTTAAGAATGAATGACGCGGAGAAAGCACCAGGAATAAAGTACTTAATGACAAGAAAAGGAATGGTGATGGCCGGTGAAATAGTAAGTGCAACTTTCTTTCTTCACACAATCACATAAAAGACACATGAAATACTAGCCTACTGATATAATTCAAAGTTGTTGGGGGTAAAAGTCATAAACTGAGTCGAATTGTTGTACTGACATTACCTGGGGGAAAAAAAACAAGCCTTATACTTTATTTTCCGTGTTGGTCAGTGGTCATAAGCTGTGTCGAATGTAAGGCATTACATAAAAAAAAACTTCTCTTGTGCCTTCTGTATGTGTGAATGGGAAAATGTTATCCACTTTTGACAATAACCTCATGGTTGAAGTGAATGTCTTCTTGTTTCTGCATATTTGCCAATAGGTCATCTGCCTGGTTGTTCTGATCTGCAAAGTGGATACTTCGGGATGTTACATTGGACTTCCGATTAGTGAGATGGTCCTAGCAATTTTCTTTTTGGTGTTATTTGCGACGGGAATGGATAAGAAGTTTGGAGGAGTCCACTGGCTTTGGTCTGTAAGTACCTGTGTATGATAGACTACTCTGCATATTCTCTCTCTCTCTCTCTCTCTCTCTCTCTCTCTCTCTCTCTCTCTCTCTCTCTCTCTCTCTCTCTCTCTCTCTCTCTCTCTCTCTCTCTCTCTCTCTCTCTCTCTCTCTCTCTCTCTCTCTCTGTATGCGTTCTTTTGGTGCCCGTTTGCTGGTCCATTTGGTGAAATGTTGGTGGTTTGGAAAACTGTCTATAGACATCTTCCTCAACAACAATGAAAAAATGTCTTAATTTGAGAGAACAAAATGTCTTGTGCATAATGATACTCAGATGCATTCATGCCCTGATGAAGACCAGTATGTCTACAATAGCCAATGTGATTTTAAATAGATTTGCCGTCTTAGATTAGAGAAGTTTGTTTTAAATATTTCCTCAAATCTCAGTACCTCTGCTATGTCCCCTTTTGAATCTGTCTTGTGTGTTTTAGGACTTCTTCCGAAGCCTGACGGCATGCCCTCTTGTCCTGATCTCAGTCATGGTGTGCTTGATACATGTCCAAGGTGCAGTTGTGTTTGCAGAGGTAAGCATAACTTAGATAATAGGCCTCAGCTTTGTTCTTACCACAGACGCCAAACCAAATGCTCAACTTGCTGAACTTAAATCCCTATTTAATTCACCCATAGGCCTAAATGTTGATCGCTCATGTCTGTGAAGACTTTTTTAAAATCTTGAATTAATCTTGATTTTTAATGAAGTTTCATTGTAAGTGCTGTAACTGGGCGAAATACCCTAATTTCCTTTATTCCAATACCTGTAATAATCTATATTGGCCTATTAAAAACCATCGTCAAGAGGACAGTGCATTCGTTATTTCTGAAGTGTGGCCAGGGCCGGATTAATGCACAGGATATGGCTGCAGCCTAACCAACCCCCCCCCCCCCCCACCCACCCCCCACCTACCAGGGCCCCCCCTGAATGGCCAAAACTGAAAAAGTGTGGAATTGTGACAGGATGTAATATTGAAAAATTCATGTGTCGTATTGTGTACAGACAGTTGGTAGACAAGTTCTCCTTAGTAGGCCTACCTAGTGCATAATTATGACACTGTCTGTGTAAATTTGTCACGAAATGTGCCCTCTGGGGGGGCCACTGCAGCATCCTGTAGCCTAGGGGCCCCAGGCCATCTTAATCCAACCCTGACTGTGGCAAATCTACACATATCTCATTTCAGCATGCTTGTCATTTTTATCTCCCCTCAGGTCCTTACAATTCCTGCTGGAGTCTTGTTTGGTTATGACGCTTGGCTCGTCTTCACCACTGTAAACACCAGAAACCAAAACCCAGACCAATACCCAGCACAAAATGGCGGAGAAATCATTGCCTAGAACTTCTTCAACATCTGTCCCACAGCCTTCACTTTGTCTTTTCTAGAGAGGTGATGATCTACATCAGCGGTGGGGAACCTATACCTTGAGGGCCATTTGCGGCCCTTAAAGGGACACTGTGTGAGATGTTTAGTTGTTTATTTCCATATTTCATGCTGCCCATTCACTAATGTTACATTTTTCATGAATACTTACCACCACCATCAAATTCTAGGTATTCATTATGACTGGAAAAAATGCACTTTTCATACATGAAAAGGGGGATCTTCTCCATGGTCCGCCATTTTTAATTTCCAAAAATGCACATTTTTAGCTGCAAAAATGACTGTACTTGAACCATACTAGAAAATATCTGTTTATTACTTGGTAAACTTTCATGTAAAGATCAAATTTGGCAATAGGCAGCCCAGTTTCAATGAGCAGCATAGTTGCAGTACCTTTTTTGACCATTTCCTGCACAGTGTCCCTTTAAGGCCGTTTTATCTGGCCCCCAATATAATTTCAATGTTATGCCGCTTCAAATGAAATATGACATATTGTGTAAAGGAATCTTAGGAATGACATTTCCAATGCAATTACGTTATATTCAGGGCACAAAGAGAAGGTGGGGTCTGTTTTAAAGGTGTCTACCTTCAATATATGCCTAAATCGCATGGGGAAAGCCTGATTTGTGTTCATAGTACGGCCCTCGGAGGACTTGTATGGCCCTTGTAGGAATTTGAAGTGGCCCTTCAAATGAAAAAGGTTCCCCACCCCTGATCTACATAGTACTGTACTAACTAGGGCTGGGTAAAATAATAGATTTAATCGATAATCGATCGATTTCATTTAAAATTCACATAATCGATTCACAGGGCACAAAATCGATTTTTTGGTTCTTTTTCTTTTTGTTCTTTTTGTTTAATTTAGGTCTATGGAAAATACCCAGTAGGTAGTCAATTAGGCCTAGGCCTACTTATTACAAATTAGCAATCTGTTAACACTGTCAAGCTACAGCCCTTTGACATTTTTATATAAAAATAGGCAACAGCATCTTTTGGGGGAAATCCTGGCACCAAGAAGGGAACGGATTGAATCGATTCGGAATGAATCGAATCGAATTGAATCGCGATTAATCGATTCAAAGCCCTAAGAATCAAAATCGAATCGATACAGGAGCATGGCTGCGATACCCAGCCCTAGTACTGACATTGTTGTTTTCACATCCATAATCACGTGGGATCTCATAAGAAACATATATCGCATAATGAGAATATTATTTAGTTACAAGATGTGAATAGGACTTCTTGTGAACTTGTGTTATATTATATATATGTGCTATATTTGTTTATTTTGTTTTCACATCCATAATCACTTGGGATCCCATAAGAAACACATATTGCATGATGAGAATACTATTTTGTCAGTTAGATGTGAATAGGACTACTTGTGTTTGCTGTATTTGGCAAGCTTACAGTATGTTACTGAGTGGTTGAGGTTAATGTGATGTATGTGATGTATTTTTTTTATTAATGAAGTGTTTATGTATTTTTCTCGTCTGTGTGTGTTAACTTGAAGGTTAAGTGTGAATGCGCACACGCACGCACACACGTGCACGCACACACACACACACAGTCTTAAAGACATAGGAAATATGTAAACTGAGTGGAAAACATTTGTGATTTTCATGTGGCATTCATGAGTAATTTTTTCTTCGAATCATAGTAGGTCACACCTATGACCCAGATAGGGGTCAACCGCGGGGTTGTGTTGTGTTTCTATTTACTGTAGCCTACTGCACAGCAGCCCCTGTGGCAACGTTAGAGCACAGAATTTCAACAATTGTGTGTGTTTTCACATCCATAATCACGTGGGATATCATATATTGTATAATGACAATACAATTTAGTTCAAAGATGTAATGTGTGGCTACTTCTGAACTTGTTTTTGCTTTATTTGGCAGGCATACAGTATGTTACTATGTGGCTCAGTTTAATGTTATGTATGTGATGCATTTTTTATTAATGTTTTTGAATTTTCCCCTTGTCTGGATGTGTGGTGCTTGTGCACACACACACAGGGTCTAAGGACAGAGGAAATTTGTACATTGAATGGAAAACATTTGATTTTCATGTGGCAGTCATGAGTAATCTTATCTCTGAATCATAGTAGGCTACACCTATGACCCAGATAGGGGTCAACCGCAGGGTTGTGTTGTGTTTCTATATACTGTAGCCTACTGCACAGCAGCCCCTGTGGCAACGTTAAGGGTGGTTTATGCCTCGAGATCAGCGTCCCTGCGTCGTGATGCAGTGAGCCGCGCAGTTAACGGAGTGAAGCCCCCCCCCCCCATCACGCAGGTACTCTGGGGCACCTCCCCAAAATTGTGTCTCGACGCAGGGAGCGACGGCGTGAAGTGCGAAAATAGGTCTCTGATTGGTCCTCTCGACCAGCCTGCTCTGTCCTCGAGTCGAGAACAAGCTACTTCCTTGTTCGTCGGTCTACAGACTTTGAGCTCTTCATTAAATAAGTTGCCCGTGCTTTGTCGTTTGATTTATTTACACGAACCAAAGACAACACGTGCGCTTGCAAGTTACCACGCTGAAGTTATTTGGACAGTTGAACAGTGGTTCCGAGGACGAGGAAACATTCCGCTTTGTCCTCGACAAATGAGCCACTTATTTGTTCCAAACTACCACGGTGGCTGCCAGTGCGATCAAACATGCACGTGATATAAAGATGTAATGTTTCATTTTCATTGTCGTCGAGTCTGTGAAGCGAAAAAAACAACCGACACGTTTAGGTTACTCTTTGTATTGAAGGCAGTTTGAGCCTGGAATGACATCGCGCAGACCGTGCTTCAAAACAGGGCATAAACCAAAATTAACTGCATCATGGCTGCGACAAGCTCACTCTGCAGGCACAAGTAGGAAGCATACACACACGTACACACACGTACCGTACCGTAACTAGTAGCGACGTACACACGCGTCGCTACTAGTTACTCGCTCAGCAGATTAAGTCAATAGAATATCGATGTGTTCCAGCGAGACTCGCAGACGAGTAGGCGATCACTGTACAAGCGATGCGATGTGGGCGGATTCCGAGTTGAAAATATTTTATCTTCGAGCGAGGCGAGTAAGCGAGTAACCAATTGGAATGCAGAGTTCGGTACTTCTCGCCTGTTCATTGGTAGTTAAAGCCGCGGGAACTTTCAGTGAACGTTCCATGAAAGAGTGGCGAGTAGGCGAGCAAGCGAAAAGCTAGCTTTGTGTGTGTACGCCGCTTTAGAGCACAGAATTTCAACAATTGTAACTGAACTGTGTCTCTGTCACAGGCCTATGTTGTTAAACTTATTGAAAATAGCCCTGTTGTTTACTGTTTATATTTATAAAACGTTATAGTACGCCCCCCCCCCCCCTTGCTCCAACCCCCCCCCCCCCCCCCCCCCCCCCCCCCTCCCCCCCCCCCCCCCCCTACCCGCTTCTGTGGTGTATGGCTGGCAGTTTGTTTTTGAGCAGTAGTGGAACATTGTGGTCATATGATGTGGCAGAGGCCTTCTTCAAATAAACCATCTTGTCAAATACAGTAAACCGTCTTGCCCTAGATTCTGTTCATCTCAACTCAACCAACAATATATCATTTGGAAAAAGCTTCTTAACTAACAAAGACAGGGTTGTATTAAGGTCAGAGACGGTTACTGCATTACTACGACATTAAATCAAAATGTAAACCCCACAAAATGTGTATGAGGGCCTCACTGCTATTACCACACACTGACAGAAGCAGAGCCCAGGCTATGGGGTGTAAAATATGCTGTTATTGCCAGCATCCGGTGCATCTCTAGTGGTTATACTCTTGATATGATCATATAATGATATGATAACAGCAGCTGTCGCATTGGCACCTCTCAAATCTGTTCAGTGTGAAGAAGCATGAGGTAAATCTTACACGGCAGATTGTTAATATTTATTACTTGCATGACATCCCATTATTTTACTAGGCTGACATAGTGTACCATCTCTACTATTACCATCATTATTATTTATTAGTTCTCTACTATTGCCATCAGCTTATTATTTATTGGTTTATATGTAAAAGGCCTGTATATATTCCACTTATTTCAGCCAAGTCAGCCTGAACACTACAAGCATTACATCTTCAAAATAAAAGTACAAGTAAAGTAAAGCATTTTCTCCCATGGGGTGATATTAGGTAAAGCTGCAATAAAGGGGAAAAAGATCAAAGAAGTGTTTATTTGGTTTATTTAACAGGGACCATGTGCAAAGTACATTAGTTACAAGAAGTAAAGAGATGACCTGCACCAGATTACAAGCTAATTTCCATCTGCAGTCCAATACAAAGTGGAGGGAGGAACAAAATGAGAAGACTGCCAGTTTCATCTGTACAAGAGACTGTGGTTTGAGCAAATGAAATAAGTATCATGAAAAGTTTCAGCACAACCACAAGCAGAACATCTACAGTTGTTGAGAACTTGCTTAACCAACAGAGTCAGGGGTTTCTGCCGTTCCCAAGGTTGAGAACTTGCTTAAGAGACAGAGTCTAGGGGTTTCTTCAGCAGTTGGCTGTAATCTGTCATCTTCTCAACACCTTCACCTTTGTTGATTTTCTCAACACTCAGGCGTACAGTGCTTCTGCTGAATCTATTATTGCTGGACTTCGATATGGCGCAGCAGGTTAACAAGTGTTTGAGGGGTGTGTTTGTGTCATATAACTCAATATTTCTGGTAAGTAATTACGGCATATTTTATTCCAGGAATAACATCTGAATTTACCATTCTACATTGTTTTAGAGAAATAATTGATGATAGGCCTACGGATGACAAATTAATACAAAATCTGTGTGTGTACCCATGATGACAAGTTGCCATTACACAAAGCAGCTTTGCTTGACATGAAGAGTTGACCTGTGATGACTAAATGATGATGAAATAAACCATGTCATAATAATTAATCTGTTAAACCCCTTAGAGTCTTACAATCTCTGGGTTTTTTTCAAGTCTGTTACGTGGGTTTTTTTCAAGTCTGTTACGTGGTGTAAGTAATTGTCCTTTCTTGCTTCCATTCCCTCTTCACATATTTTTACTGTTTTAGTTTCCTCTCTAGTAAGACATTACATTGGATGGTTATTCTGATATTTTTGGAATCAGAGCGTGTTTCCTAAATGTAGGCCTATGTCCACAGGCAGTAACTTGGCAAGCATTTCTTGGTACTGGCATAACAATAGGCATTGCCTCTCTTGGGATCTTTGGTGTCTACAAACCCAAGACGTGGCCTCTCATTGTGGTAAGGAAAATAAGACAGAAAATAAGACTATTGTGTTTCATAGAATACTTAGATACAGTATCCTCATTCCATTGCAATATCATTCACCACGTGTGGTTAAGGTTAAATGTCCTTCATGAGCTTGCCTACACCCAGACCAAGACAACGTCCACACATATATATTGGCTTAACATTTGCATCTGAAATATTTTACAGAGGTAAAATATTTAACCCTACTTTGCCTCTGCACTTGTTGTTCTGTATATTTCCGCTGCACTTCGTATCTGCTAGTGATGTTGGCTATGATTAGTCTATGTCCTCCATTGTATGTCGCTGTGGTTAAAAACCGTCTGCCAAATGCAATGTAATGTAATTATTAATGTTTTTTTTCTGGTAATTCTTCTCAGTATTCAGTTCTAGTATCTATAGGGCTGGTGATCTGCTTAATTTTTGGTGTGCTGGCGGTGGCGTACAAATCTGAGGTAGGTAACTAAATAATCAACACATAACAATAACAACCAACAGCAACAACAAGAAGTGGGAATTAACTCTATTCATTTGAATTAATTACCATGAAATGAAGGGATTAAAATATGAATGAAAACTAGAAATGCACTCAGAGAGTGCAGACCTCCGCCAAGGAAGCTGTTATAGAACATTTGACAATGTTACATCCCATTTATTTCCAAGTCTTTCTACATTGGTGGAGAGTTTGGTGGTGAACCGGCTCACGAGCCGGATCTAGGATTTAAAAACAAGATTCTTCACCATTGCAGGATAGGGGCAGTTTTGACATTCATTCCAGTTTCGAACTCTACAAAAATCAGGCAGAAAGACTTGGTAAAAAATAGGAATAGTGTGTTACATAGTCATATGTTCTATCAAACAGCTTCCTTGGTGAAGGTCTGCACTCCCTGAGTGCATTTCTAATGTTTTTTTTTTACTGCAAACTGATCTAATCTCCTCGTGTACTGCTTGCTCCAGAGAGACCAACATTTCACCAAACAAATCTTAAATTACTCGTTTGTTGTTTCTACTCTCTTCTATTCCTTTCTATACTATTCTACCCCACCCTTAATCATACACAAAAATGTATCTTTTGGGTAAAATTAAGCGATTGAGAGAATCATTTGGAGTCCCTAAATTAAATGTTAAATACACTCAATGCGATTGTAAATAAGGAATTTACCAACACCTATTGAGTCACATTGTATTTCTTTACTGAAGGTTATAGATGCCCTGAGAGAGTACCCGGCGCCTGAAGCTACATACGGGTTGATGGTTGGGATTATGTTTGCAAACACTGTTATAGCGGTATGACTTACTTGACTTGACTTAAATTATTTACTGTATATACCGTCACCTTTTATAGTCATTTAGGCTACTTGATCTTGGCTATACGTAGTGTAAAATGAACTGAACCTTTTGATCCCTCCCTGTATGTTACAGTTTCTGGGGTTGGCGATGGCTGTACCTCTGCTGTGCCAGATTTCAAGACAGGAGAATAGAAACACAGCTGTGTGACTGACTACTCATCTATGGCCTCCATTAGAAAGAGTAAAAGAGAATGCAATGTGTCATTTGCAGTAGTCTTTCTTCCCAGTTGTCACAAACCACGGGTTATGTAGTCCTATATTTTGGTGAATGTACGTAGAGTTGCATAAACATATTTCAATATTTTGTCTAAATCATACAATGTCATCATCATTTAATGCATGCAATTCAGTCACACAGGTGGCTCTTTCATTTAGGCCTATTTCAACTATGATCTGCAAAGTACTGGCATTGTTTCTTTTGTTTTCACATCCATAATCACGTGGGATCTCATGAGAAACATATATTGTATAATGACAATACAATTTAGTTCAAAGATGTAATGTGTGGCTACTTCTGAACTTGTTTTTGCTTTATTTGGCAGGCATACAGTATGTTACTATGTGGCTCAGTTTAATGTTATGTATGTGATGCATTTTTTATTAATGTTTTTGAATTTTCCCCTTGTCTGGATGTGTGGTGCTTGTGCACACACACACAGGGTCTAAGGACAGAGGAAAGTTGTACATTGAATGGAAAACATTTGATTTTCATGTGGCAGTCATGAGTAATCTTATCTCTGAATCATAGTAGGCCACACCTATGACCGAGATAGGGGTCAACCGCGGGGTTGTGTTGTGTTTTTAATTTACTGTAGCCTACTGCACAGCAGCCCCTGTGGCAACGTTAGAGCACAGAATTTCAACAATTGTACAAGAAATTTCACTGATCCCCGTCCCAACTTATTTGAGACGTGTTGCATTTATCAGATTAGAAATGAGTACATATGTCCCCCAAAACAATATTTTTTCTCGGTTTTAACACTTAATATGTTGTCTTTTCACTATTCTTCATCTAATGAATAGATTGAATGTTTTGAAAATGATAGCATTTTGATTTTATTCACTGTTTACCAAACGTCCCAACTTCACCGGAGTTGGAGTTTGTAACTGAACCGTGTCTCTGTCACAGGCCTATGTTGTCAAAGTTATTGAAAATAGCCCTGTTGTTCACGGTTTACATTTATAAAACGTTATAGGCCTACAGTACGTCCCCCACCCCTTGCTCCACCCCCCCTACCCGCTTTTGTGGTGTATGGCTGCCAGTTTGTTTTTGAGCAGTAGTGGAACATTGTGGTCGTAGGATGCGGCACAGGCCTTCTTCAAATAAACCATCTTGTCAAATACAGTAAACCGTCTTGCCCTAGATTCTGTACAACTCAACACAACCAACAAGATATAATGTTGAAAAAAGCTATTTAAAGGGACACTGTGTGAGATTTTTAGCTGTTTATTTCCAGAATTCATGCTGCCCATTCAGAAATGTTACCTTTTTCATAAATACTTACCACCACCATCAAATTAAGCATTCATTATGACTGGAAAAATTGCAGCCTACTTTTCATACATGAAAAGGAGGATTTTCTCTATGGTCTACCATTTTGAATTTCCAGACATTGACATTTTTAGCTGCAAAGGTAACTATAATTTGGTCAAATTAGTAAAGATTAGTTTGTTATTTAGGAAATATTCATGAACATATTCAATTTGGCAATAGGCAGCACAGTTTCAATGAGCAGTTGCAATATCCTACTCTGGACAACACCATACACCTTTAACAAACAAAAGTGTTAAGGTCAGACACAATTACTGCATTGCTACACTTAATTGTCACAATGAACATGCAAAATATGTGAAAAGATGTAAAATATGCTTGAACTTTTAGCAGTGCAGATAAAGCCAAAATTAGCTCACTTTGCTATGCAAGAATATGAAATTTGGTTAAAAAAAATAAAAAAGTTGGAATGCACTTTTTCAAAAAGGGGAGGTGGTAAATTGTAACTGTTCAGTGCAATGGTAATGGTAACTGTACATGAAAATGGTAACTGTGGTCAGTTGTGATGTCTTTCCCTGAGCTTCCATCCAAGGTTCCGGAGCTCTCGTCTGAGGTTCCGGAGCTAGCTCTCCCTCAAATTAAGCACTATGTATTTATTTCAGCCAGGTCAGCCTGAATACTACAAGCATTACATCTTCAAAATAAAAGTGCAGGTATAAAGTATTTTCTGCCATGGGGTGATATCAGTTAAAGCTGCAAGAAAAAAAAGATCAAAGAAGTGGAAAGAAGAACAAAATACGAAGAACCCCAGTCTCATCTGCAGAGTATAGGGGCTGTGCTTGGAGCAAACAAAAAGTTTCAGCACATCCGTAAGCGGTGCATCTACAGTACAGGTCAAGGTTGAGGACTTGCTTTACAAACAGAGTCAGGGGGTTTCTTCAGCAGTTGGCTGTGACCTGTCATCTTCTCAACACCTTCACCATCGTTGATTTTCTCAAAACACTCAGGCGTAGCGCTTCTGCTGAATCTATCATTGCTGGACTTCGATATGGCGCAGCAGGTTGACAAGTGTTTGAAGGGTCTGTTTGCGACATATAACTCCATATTTCTGGTAAGTAGGCCTAACGACATGAATTTTATTCTGGGAATAACATCTGAATTTACCTGTTTCAGACATTGGTACGAATCTGTGTGTATGCCCATGATGACAAGTTGACATTATGGCTATGCACACTGTATACCATGATGACAAGTGAGACATTAAACAAGATGGCTATGCCTGACATGAACAGTTGGCCTGTCATGACAAAATGATAATAAACCCTGTCATAATAATTCATCTGTTAACCCCCTTAGAGTCTTACAATCATGGGGTTATCTGCATCTCTGATGGGCCGTGGTCTAGTAAGTAACAGTCCTTTATTAACCCTTCAAAGACCTTTTCCTTCATTCCCTCTAACACATTTTTACTGTTTTATTTCCTCAAGACTGTACATTAGGTTGTTATACGGATATTTATTTTGAATTAGCGTGCTACCTAAATACATATATCTTTATCCACAGGGTCCACCAACTTGGGAAACAATTCTTGGTGCTGGGATAGTAATATGCACTACCTCTCTTGGGATATTTGGTGCCCACAAAGCTAATACATGTGCTCTCGTTGTGGTAAGGAAAATAAGATAAAGTGTTTCATAGAGTACAGTATCCTCATTCCATTGCAGTATCATTCACCATGTGTGGTTAAGGTTAAGTGTATCTCATTGACTTGCTTACACCCAGACCAAGACAATATCTACACTTGTACTGTATATTGGCATAACATTTGCATATAAATATTTCATAGAGGTATAATGGGATGTATTTATTTTAATTCTTGCAATTCTTCTCAGTATTCAGGTGTAGTGGGCATAGGGATGTTGATCTGTTCGTATTATGTTATGGAGCTGATGAAGAACAAATCTGAGGTAGGCAACTAATCAACACATAATAACAACTACTAGCAACAGCAACAACAAAGGGTGGGAATTCAATCAATGCAATAGAAATTATTGCAAGGTAATTAAGGGATTAAAATATAAATGAAAACGATCACAGTTTTAGAATCCAAATAACATGTATCGCAAATTGTGCTAAAAAGAGTTTAAACTACATGACTTGTCGAGACCAACATTTCACCAAACAAATCATACATTTCTCATTTGTCTCTATTCTATTCTATTCTAAATCACACACAAAAATGTATCCGATGAGTAAAATATAGGGATTAAAATGTAATCAATTGAGATACATTTGGAATTAAATTAATTGGGTATTTTTCCCTACATCTAATAATAATATAAGGTACACTTTATTAAATGAAATGTTTAATACACTCAATACAATTCTAAATAATGTCACCAACACCATATTGAGTCCCTCACAACATTTCATTTCTTTACTTGTAGATTGTACGTGTCCTGGGAGGAGACTCGGAGGCTGTGGCTATGTACAAGCTTATGCTTGGGTTTCTGTGTGCAGAAGTTGTTATTATGGTATGGCTCACTTATTATGGTTATTACGGTATGGCTCACTTACTATGGTTATTACGGTATGGCTCGTATGCACTTACTTATTTTAATCTTGGCTATTGTGAAAAATGAAATGTGTTCTTAGAATGTTAAGCATAATCTTTTGATACATACTTTGACAATTATTACTATAACTATTATTATAGTTGTAATAATAGTAATGGTTCCTACTTTTAAGTGATCCTTAAACCCCCTTGCATCACATATTAAAAATATACAGATTGATATTTAGTGGAACATGCTTTTTTTCAAGGTCAAAGTTGAAGATTTCCCATTCATGTTTCCATATGATGACATTATACTAGGTGAATAGGATAACATTTTAAACTATGACATATTGATTTGAATCTTTCACAGTTGTTAAATCCACATTAGGGCAAATATTCTTTGTGTTGCAAGTTTTCTGAAATATGATGATTAAATGTGCAAATTATGTCATATGACATGTGATAATCTGTGGTAACAGACCAAGCATGAAACAATTTGCAATAGTAATGGTTAATTCATTATATTGATAATTCAACCCATCTGCATCACATATTAAAAATCTATACCCTCATCAATTTAGTGGAACATACTTTTTCCAAGGTCAAAAGTAGCAGGTTTTACCCACCGAATGGCAAAATGCATTGGAAATCTGCTACTTCTAACCTTTAAAAAAGTATGCTCCACTGAAGTGATGAAAGTAGATGTAGGGTGGATCAATTAGCAATAATAAGGGTAAATCAATACTTTTGCAATTTGTTTTATGTTTAGCCCATCGTTTCAGATTTCACCCCATATCTAAGTAGATGTGACCTCATTTGCATATTTAATCATCATATTTCAGACAACTTGCAATACAAAATTATTTGTCTTAGCTTGAATAACCTACTGTGAAAGTTTCAAAAAGTATGTTCCACTAAAGATAAATCTGTATATTTTTAATCCGTCATTTAGACAAAAAACCTAGAATGATTATTATTGCAATTTGTTCTGGGTCAAACGCTAAATTGACTGGCCTACTAGGCGTGTGTTCTTTGTACTCATTTTCACCATCCTGCTGACATGGTCGTATGCTCTGCTGACATTGTCGTATGACCTGTATGTTACAGTTCCTGGGGCTGGCGATGGCTGTACCTCTGCTGTGTCAGATGTGTGGCAGTAGACAGGAGTATACAAACGCAGCTGTGTGACTGACTACTCATCAATGGATTCTCGGCACGGGTCCTTTGCAGAGCCCTCCCCGTCTTTCTCCCCATTCGATTCCTGTCCACCTCTCACACTGTCCTGACGAATGAAGTTGAAAAAGACAACAACAACAAAAAACTTTTAATAAAAAGAAAGAGTAAAAGAGAATGCAATGTGTCAGTTTGTCTTTGCAGTGGTCACAAACCACCAACATAGGAATACTATATTTTGGTGAATATGTAAAGTTGCATAAACATGTCAATATTTTGTCAAAATCATACAATGCAATTGAGTCAGAAATATCTCTGTCTCGTTTATTTTAATGTTGTGGAGTTTCATAGATATTTGATTTTTTAAATGAAAAAAAACCAACAACCCTAAAATCTAAATAAATCAACTCTGTTATGTACTGCATTTCAACAAAATTAATTCATTTATTTTCGGTATGGCTGCATGGTAGTTTTGACCTGGGAACTCCCATACTGCCTTTAGTTCTACACAATCGTTTCGATCTGAAATCTAACTTGTGATTCGGTCTTGTGTTAACCAGGCAATGGTAGTTTGGGAGCAGGGCGAATCTGAAGGTCCTTCAAACCTTCTTGTCAGCTCACGAAAGCTGAGCAGAAACACGCAAGGCTCTGGCGAGAGTCATATAATGTTCAGTCACTGTTTTTCTTAATGTCACAAGTGAGTACACCCCTCACATTTTTGCAGATTAGGTATATCTTTTCATAGGACAAAACTAAAGAAATGTAACTTTGACACAATTATTAGGACCTCTTTACAACCTATATAACCACTTAAATTTGTTGTTCACTCACAAAAAATCAAAATAAAGACATTAACGGTCGACCTCCCTTTTAATTTCGAGACCTTTCAGGCCACATTCGGGTTCACATTTTATATGAACTCAGTTCATCCCAGACTCAGTTCCTTCCAGACTCACTTCATCTCCGGTTCAATACTTACCTTTGAACCATTTCAGGCAATTCATTGGACATGCATCGCAATAAATAACTGCAACGAAATAGGGTGTTCTCCCTACTGTGATATGAAATTGTAAATGATTATACACAATGGCTATTACAAGTATTCTTGCACTACTACATTCTAATTCCAGTACACATGCATATCAGTTGCTATTGTATAATGAAGATAGCCAGGCTGTGCCCTCCTAGTGACGCAACACTTTCAGTGTTGCAACTAGTCAGGTCAAGAGCAATGCAAGTACTTTCTGAGTTCCCGAAAATACGGGAACTCCTCCCACTTTGTGGGCAAGCAAACAACCATAAGCAAACCAAGGGAGGCGGGTCAACCATGCAGTTTGGGAAATGTTAATTGTTATGCTCTTGGTCAGACCAAGTCTCGAAGAGATTTGAACGTCGATGATAATCAGGCTATAATAAAGGGCTGCATGGCAGCATTTCTTCTCAAAAATCTAAAAGTTTTTTTTTCATCGTGAATGGATAGGATGGCCTACTTACTCTGCTGCAAGAGGAAGTGAAAAATCCGCACTCACCAACCAAGTCTCATTATTTATTTATAGAGGACCACCATGTCCAAAAGCAAACGTGTTTCGGCTATCAAGCCTTCATCAGTGCGTGGTAGACTTAGTTTGTGAGTACGGATTTTTCTTCTTTCAGTTGATACCTTTTATCGCGCACCCAAAGACATTCATTTTTTCCAACAAGTTGAGCGCGTCCTCTGACAAAACTTGAAGACTACATTTTCATCATTCTCATTCTCTAGAAAAACCACAAACCCCAATCACACAAAGGAATGTAGGTCACAGCATGACTTGTGGCCGGTGTGAGACACACTGGGGGTTCACGTCTACACCTGAAGTGAGATCTTTCCCGCACTCCTACAGACCTCAGACCAGTCGCGTGCAAAGGCATTTGAGGGGGGTGGTGCTCAAGTGGGAGGCGGGGGGCCATGTGGAACTTCCGGCTTCCTAATTAGGCTATAGAGTAGAGTTTTTTTCAGAGTGAGGAGTCCGCACACTTAGAATCCTTTTTGTTGTGTTTTATAAGACTGTTGAGGTCGAAACGTTATCCTGCCATGAAAAAAATAAAACACAACAAAAAGGATTCTAAGTGTAATACAGTTTAAGTCTGGCTGTTTCAGGCCTACTTGCCAGGTGCAATATCACACTTTCGCCACTGAGGGGCGTCATTGGCACACGTACTACCCAGAGCCGTATATAGATATCTCTATATACATCTCTCTCTCTCTCTCTCTCTCTCTCTCTCTCTCTCTCTCTCTATACATATATATATATATATATATATATATATATATATATATATATATATATATATATATATATATATATATATACATATATGACAATAGTGTCATGTAGCCTCATAGTTAAATGGGAGAAACGTTAGATTACATTTTCTTTGTCACAGGCTAAATAGGCTACCAAACAGCAGGCTACGCCTGATGCGTGCCATGTGCGTAGGCCTATAGCTACAGACCTGCGCGCAAAGTTTGGAGTAGCCTACCCTAGGCCAGCAATGCATAGAAATGCACCGAATGCTGCTCAAAAAAGGTCAGCGGCTTTGTAAAATAGGCTATCTATTATGGGACACAATTACCAGGCATATGCTGCAGTCTGAAAACTAACTGTAGGCCTACGTGTACATTCCTGCCTTTATGCAGCATCCTTCCTTACCTAATATCATCACCACCCCCAACCAAAACGGTTTGTTATGTAATGGAATGTTCATGATGTATGTTGCACGGACCCATATCAAAGTTACTACTTCCGTTCTAGGCTTCTAGTAAACAGTTGACTAGATACCGGTGTCTGTCGTTATTACAGTTGTCAAGTTGGTATAAAGTACCCACTAAGTTATATACAGGGCTATAACTTAACATGGTGTCAGTTCAGTGGTAGACAACGCGACAACGGAAAAAGAAACGGATAACGACACAGACGACTAGTACGAAGATGACCGAGCCGAGTGAACCAACAGTGGCGATCGCCCAGCAGCAGCCGGCTCAGCCAACGGTAGCGGTTGCCCAGCAGCAGCTAGCCCAACTACCTCAGTACCTTCCCCCGGGTAAATTTGACTTTAATAACCGAAGTGACTGGCCGAAATGGGTCAAGCGATTTAATTGGTACAGGATTGCATCAGGGCTTGACAAACAGTCAGAGGAATTCCAAGTCAACGCGTTCATGTACTCGGCGGGAGAGGAGGCTGAGGATGTTTTGACTGCGCTCCCGTTGACAGAGGCGGAAAAGTCATCCTACAAAACAGTCACAGATGCGTTCCAGAAACACTTCGTCAGCAAGAGCAGGAACGTCATCTACGAGAGGGCCTGTTTCAACCGTCGCAACCAGCAACCCGGTGAGTGGAGTCTTTTATTACTGCCGTACATACCCTAGCAGAACATTGCCAGTTCGGGGCCCTAAGGAATGAGTTAATAAGAGATAGGATTGTAGTGGGCATCCTAGATGAAAGACTGTCAGAACGTTTACAACTTGATGCAGAACTCACCTTAGAGAAGGCAATAACGCAGGTCAAGCAGAGTGCGGCAGTAAAGAAGCAACAACCGGTGCTGAGGGGGGCCGAGATGACAGCAGGACAGCAGGTAGAGGCGATAACAAAGCAGCAGAGGGGACGGAAAGTTGGATATGAAGGAAGGGACAGCACGGCAGCAGGCTGTGGCAATTGCGGGTACTAGAAACAACATCCTTGGAGTGAATGCCCGGCCCGCAATGCAGAGTGCCGAAAGTGTCACAGAAAGGGACATTATGCGAAAACGTGCAGATCATCAAAAGGGCTGCATAACATCATGCAGAGGTATATGACAGATGAAGAGGAAGACTTCGCGTTTCTGGGAGAAGTTAGATCTACAGGAGAGGACGAATGGGTCGGAGTTGTGCAGCTGAACGGGGAGGAGACATCATTCAAGCTGGATACGGGGGCTGCAGTCACCGCTATTCCCAGCAACACATACTCCAGCAGACTCCATGGGGCTCTACACCAACCACGGAAGGTGCTCTATGGCCCAGGCCACCACAGACTGCAGGTAGAGGGATACTTCAAAGGGAGCCTGACATTGAGGGGAAAAACAACTAGGCAGGATGTTTATGTTGTTAATGAACTGTCCAAGCCTCTGTTAGGCCTCCCTGCGATTATGGCCCTCAATTTGGTGCAGCGGGTCCATACAGTGGAAACACAGCAGAAAGACTTTAAAGTGCTGTTCCCCACTGTGTTCACCGGCCTGGGGGCATTAAAGGAGCCTTACACCATCGCACTAGAGTCCGACGCCGTCCCTCATGCTCTGTCTTCTCCACGCCGAGTGCCTCTTCCCCTCCGTGACAAAGTAAAGACTGAACTAGACCGTATGGTCAGCATGGGTGTCATCTCCAGGGTGACACAACCCACCCCCTGGTGTGCTGGGCTGGTCGTAGTGCCGAAGCCCAACGGCAAGATACGGCTGTGTGTCGACTTGACCCAGCTCAACAAGTGGGTTCAGAGGGAACGACACATCCTCCCAGCCGTCGACCTTACCCTGGGCATGCTCGCCGGGGCAAAAGCGCATTCACCAAGCTCCGGCTTCTGGCAGATCCCGTTGGCAGAGGAAAGAAAGCTGCTGACGACCTTCATCACCCCGTTCGGGCGGTACGCATTCAACCGCTTGCCGTTCGGGATTTCCTCTGCACCCGAGCACTTTCAGCGGCGTATGTTGCAGATGCTGGAGGGCTGTGCAGGCGCAGTGTGTCACGCCGATGACATCTTGGTGTATGGAGACAGCCAGGCCCAGCATGACGAGAGACTCTGTCAGGTCCTAAAGAAACTCCAGGAGGAGGGGCTGATATTGAATGGGGAGAAATGTGAGTTCAGCAAGGACAGCATTACGTTCCTGGGACACCGTGTCTCCGCCGACGGCGTGACGCCAGACCCAGAAAAGATCAAGGCCATACAAGACATACCGGCACCGAATGACGTGGAGGGGGTGAAAAGACTCATGGGTATGGCGAACTACCTGAGTAAGTTTCTGCCACACCTTGCGTCGTACACACACCCAATCAAAGACCTGCTGTGCGGAAAGAATGACTGGTGCTGGGAAGCGCCACAGGAAGAGGCTTTCAAGAGACTCAAGCTGGAGCTCAGCTCTACGCAGGTGCATGGAGCATGGAAGCCGATCGTCTTCATCTCACGAGGTATATCAGACACAGAAAGACACTATGCTCAGATTGAGAAGGAAGCCCCGGCAGCTACGTGGGCATGTGAGCGTCTGTCCTCTTACCTGCTGGGACTGAATTTCAGGTTGGAAACAGACCACAAGCCCCTAGTGCCATTGCTTAGCACCAAGGCGCTCGACGAACTCCCACCGAGAGTGCTGAGGTTCTGGCTGAGGCTGCTGAGATTCTCATTCGACATTGTGCACGTGCCAGGGAAGAGTCTGATAACAGCGGACACTTTATCCAGGGCTCCAATCCAACACACCTTCACAAGGGAGGAGAAGGAGAGGGAGGCAGAGGTCAAAGTGTTCCTGGACGCCGTCACTCAGAGCCTCCCTGTCACAGAACATCGCCTGAACGAGATCGCGGCAAAGCAGCAGGCTGACCCAATCTCTGCACAGCTGATCCGGTACTGCAAGACTGGGTGACCAGAAAGACACGCACTGCCACTCCAGCTGACCCCCTTCTGTACTGAAAAAGACAACTTCACCTTGAACGGACAGCTGCTACTCAGAGGTCAACGCATCGTCATCCCAAGCGAGCTGAGGGGGGAGATCTTGCAGCAGCTTCACACAGGGCACCAAGGAGTCGTCAAATGCAGAGCCAGGTCCGGCCAGTCAGTCTGGTGGCCAGGTGTGTCGATCCTCATCAGGCAGATGGTGGAGGGCTGCAATATCTGCTTACAGCACCGGGCCGAGCAGAGAGAGCCACTGCTGACAACTGCAGTGCCCGAGAGACCATGGCAATGTGTCGCCACAGACATGTTTTTCTTCTTTTCACTTACCTGCTGGTCGTGGACTATTTTTCACGCTACATAGAAGTGGCGCACCTCAGAGTAGCTACTGCTGAGACAGTAGAGGCTGCTCTCAAGGAGGCGTTCAGTCGCCATGGAACGCCGGAGACCGTGATGTCCGACAACGGCCCGCAGTACAGCGGTTCGATGTTCCAGTCCTTCGCCAGAGAGAGTATGGGTTTACTCACGTCACCAGCAGCCCCAGGTACCCACAGGCCAACGGCGAGGCGGAGCGGGTGGTTGCCACAGTCAAAGGGCTGTGGAAAGGAGGCGGCGACAAGGCCAGGGCGCTGCAGACCTACCGCGCCACACCCCTGCAGAGTGGCTACTCTCCTGCACAGCTTCGGACTAGTGTGTGTACTTCAAGGTGATTCACTAGTCCAAATGGGATAAAGTGCAGAGAAAGAATTTCCCCTAGGGGACCAAAAATTGGCTCCAATCCAAATTGGCTCCAATTGGCTTCAATTGGCTTCAATTCTCATGGGGAGGCAGATCCGCTCTGACATTCCCCAAGTTCCAGCTACACTGCGTCCTGGGTGGCCAAACCTCAGACAGTTCCGGAAGGCGGAAAAGCGGGCGAAAGAGGATCAGCAGCGCCGGTACAACCTGCGCCACAGAGTCCGGGTCCTGCCGCAGCTGCAGTCAGGCCAAGAGGTTTGGCTGCCTAGTGAAAACAAACAGGGGACTGTTGTCCAGAGTGCGCCTACTCCCAGATCCTACATCATCCACACTGATGAAGGCTCAGTTAGGTGAAACCGCATACACATGCGTCCCATTCACACCACACAGACACCTTCACCTGACATCGCTAAAGCACCTGAGGTCACCGCAGAGTCAGGTAACCCAGACCCACATGCACACACAACTACAAACACAAACACGCAAACATATACAAATACTGATACATCCAACACGTACATCACGGCATCAGGCCGAGTTTCACGCCCTCCCAGACGTCTGAATTAATGAGAGACTTTTGGGACTAATGAAGGGAAAAAGGGGGGGGGGGGGAATGGGAGTAAACAAAGATGGTTTTAAATGATATTGTCTGAGAAGAGAATTTAATGTTACATTCAAAAGAATACTTGATATGTTCTAATGAAAAGAAATGGATTTGAATAATTTACGCATATTGTTTAGATGCATGTTTAGAGTACATGATCTAATCGTTTGAATTGAAAGTAATATGTAAATTAATGTCATGATTTGCATTGAAAGGAATAGGAGACTCACGGGTAATAAGTTACTATGAATTACATGTTAACGTAATTGATTTTCTACAATGAAGTTCTAACTATACAAGTAAATGGTTATATCTATATATGCAGTTAAGTAATAATACTAATGGTTATGGGAACTGTTTTAAATGGATAACTAACTTAAGGGGGAGATGTTATGTAATGGAATGTTCATGATGTATGTTGCACGGACCCATATCAAACTTCCGTTCTAGGCTTCTAGTAAACAGTTGACTAGATACCGGTGTCTGTCGTTATTACAGTTGTCAAGTTGGTATAAAGCACCCACTAAGTTATATACAGGGCTATAACTTAACACGGTTGATGATGCGCATATTAGTTATTCATGAACAGAATAACTAATATTATAGCCAACTCGTAGGCTATAGGCTATAGGGCCTACTGGGCGCGGTGGGCGCTGATATGCCCACCGTTGAATCCAAAGGTAAAGTTACAAGCGGCGAGAGAATCCAAAACAAACTCACATTGTGAAGTATCACAATCCGAAATGTTTCTTCAAGTGGACAAACTCAAAACAATAACAATATTTTAACAAATGACTACATCAACAAAGTATAGGCTACAAATCACAGCACCGACAGAACAGAATTTGCGCTGAACTTGGTTGATGTCCCTCTCGTTTGATAGGTTTCGATTTCCCTTCATCACCCCAAAAATAAATAAATAAACTTTTTGGCGCGCTGGCAACTTCACCCGCAATTTAACTCAGGAGGAGCAGTGTGATGGCAAGAGTAGGCCAGGCTGCATGTATACAGACAAGCCCACTCAAAGCACACCTCACCACACACACCAAAATGATGGCCATTGCCAGAACACAATGCACGATGAGAGACACAAAATAACACACATGATCGTGATGCTTCATTCTCTATGGAGCCCCTAAAATGACATGAGGGTAAAAAAAAAAATCCATGATTCCAGACACTTTCTGAAGGAAGGTTAGATGATTTAGGCAAGTGTGGTCACATGACATTATTCTTGGTTGTGATAGGCGGACTCTGAAGGAATGCCTCAGTCACACTTACAGAGGGCTATCATATTATGTCCCTCATGCATGGAGGCTTATAAAAAACATCAGGTGATACCAATATGTCATTTTTTGGGTCCTGGACTCCTGGCCCAGGTACAACAGATGTGGTTGAAGGATTCCACTGAATGTGTTTTGTAACAGCCTTTGATGTTTCAAGATAGGAACAGGTGCCAGCCAGACAGTCAGGTGCCAGACATTACTTGAGGTACAGAAGGGTGTGCCATGATGGCCACATTGATATGGTGTGTGTGTGTGTGTGTGTGTGTGTGTGTGTGTGTGTGTGTGTGTGTGTGTGTGTGTGTGTGTGTGTGTGTGTGTGTGTGTGTGTGTGTGTGTGTGTGTGTGTGTGTGTGTGTGCACTCTTCACAGCAAAATGACTATTCCTGCACACTGACATGTGGGGAAATGCTTATAAACTGTGAGAAAGTTTTGCTTTGTATCAGCAGTAATATAGACAACTTGCTGTGTGTTGCTGGAAATGTTTCATGATTGTAGAGGGAGAAGCTTACTGGGCTTCTGGTATGAATATCGGAATCCTCAATGGGCTATGTGCATGTGTGCGTTGGTGGATGAATTTAGAGTAATAATTTATACCAACAATGCAAACAACACTCATTAATGGAAGATTTGTCAGCTGAAGCCAGCGTAGTTTTCCCTTTTCGGTTTCCCTGCAGGTGGGAAGTGGAATATCACAAGGAGGAATTAAATTAAATTTTGAAGGGCCTCACACCTGACTTCCAGAACCAGTGAAAGGAAGATAATAGTATTTAATTTTAGCTTTAGCATATACATTTTTTCATAACCGCAAGCCTTTTGTGTTAGCCTAGTTAGTGATCATTTACGCACGCCCCTGGCTTGTTTTTACCAACCTCACCAATCGTTTTCCACTTTCGATTTCACAAAACAAGATTAACCAGTCCCACCAGTTTTCCGGACTTAGTCAAGCATTAATACAGCCATATTATACACTACTGAGTGAAGAGTTAACCGGACTTCAATGTAGACAGGAACTCTCCCGAGGTGAGTAGGATAGACAGTTTATCTGGCCTAAAATTTCGTGCAGGCATTTTTTTTTTATAATGCATAGAAAACCATATGATTAGGTAATTAAACGATTATTTTTGTTCAACAGTTTAAAAGGGGCACACAGCAAAGCCCTCCTCTACTATATTTCTGTCTCGCTGCTGGCAGTGGCTTTTAGCAAATAAATCTGATCATCACAACTTGGACTGGCTAGTACCAATTTTCAATGTATTTTGTAAGCATTTGAAACAGGCTACAGTTATATATAGGTTAAATATTATCCACATTAGGGTGAAATGTTTTTTCAAAGTGCTTACAATAATTTGAATATGGCTGTTCAATCTCGTTCGGAATGGCAGAAATTTGGCAATAATAATGTAGGATAGTAATTGCACTGTAGAGCACCCACAATTTATAGGGGAAGGAGAGAAACCAATGTTGATTGGGGCTCTTTTGGAATGATCCACCCCTGTCATGTTGCCTACTGCATATTGTACTACATAAAATGTGTCCATGTTGTGAGGATATTCGAATTTCTTTTGTCATGGACAGTTTGTATTTTTTTTTAACTCCTCAGTGCCAGTCATGTTTCGAGGTTCATGGTTTTCTACGACACCAGGTAAGATAGGCTAACATTGTGGCCTTAACATATGATTGTAAAATGGCAACAAAAAATCAGTAGCTCTTGTGATTCTTATGTATGTAACTGTAGTAAATCATGTGCTGTTCAATATCCAAAGGTTTTTTGTGTCAATTTTGACATTGTGAAAAAAGAACAAAAAGCCAAAAACAGGAATTTTACATTTTTAATGTTATATTATTTGTAATGAGCAATAAATTAAATGTAAACACACTGATGGCACACTCATAAAGTGCACAATTGAAATACAATAATGTAAAGAATACATTCAGACAACAACACTACATCCCTGTAATCCAGATAGTAAATATCCTCACTGCAAGACGATCAATACGATTTCTCAACTTAACCCCTTAGCGCAGAGCCTATGTTATAACCAGGGTTGGGGAGTAACGGATTACATGTAACGGCGTTACGGTAAAAGAATACAAAATCAATGTAATTGTAATCCGTTACATTACAAGCAAAAAAATATGTATTCAGATTACAGTTACATTCAGTGGGAATGGGGATTACTTAACAGGATTACAATTCTTGCGAAATTGCGTCTTTGGTCCCTTTTATTTATTTAATTATTATATTAACTGATTTATTTATTCATTTATTGCTATGCCGCGGCTTGTATGTTGTGATTTTTGGTTTTTCGCCGGATGACGACAGTGACAGTAGCATTCCTGACCGACCTACGTTCTCTCAGCCTTGCTTCCCTTCCCTGCTGGTGGGAGTGTTCAATAGTTCGTTGTCGTTGCATCAATCACTCAGTCAAAGAAGTACAGAGCAGTCGTGAGCAATGGAGAAAAATGCATTTACCCGGTGGAAATACAATAAACATTTCATTTTCAAGGAAGACAAGGGCGCCAATATCGATGTCCAGTGCCGGTTGTGCCAACCCAAAGTCAATATCTTGTCAGCGTCGAAAGACACAACGTCTAACTTAAAGAAACACCTCCTGGTAAGACTGCTAATATTCAGCATGCATGCAACATGTGCGTCAGCACTTTCAGGTCATACATAGCCTACTCTGGAAAAAAAAAATATCATGGGATGGCGAGGCTTTTCAAAACATTGGTGTTGTCAAGACCGTAATGTCCTTGTAGAGCCATTTCATAACAGTCAATTAAAAAAGAAAAGTAATCCAAAAGTAATCCGTTACATTACTTAAATATTGAAGTAATGGGATTACATTACTGAATACATTTTTGAAAGAGTAATTTGTAACTTTACCGGATTACATTTAAAAAGTAACTTCCCCAACCCTGGTTATAACCTTACTGTCACCAAAATTGTAATGGCTATGTCTTAATCAGTTTCTTACGGCTCTTGGTAATATCATAGTGTGACGGAGGTCAACTTGCACCTGTTTGCCCCCCTCGGGGCTGCAAACCTGCAACCTCGTCAACTATATGGGAGGCACAGTACGATACCGCTGGACTAAAGGACCAGTCCCTCAGCCCAACGGCATCAACACTGTATGAGGCTTTGGGGGGGATGTTTACCAACGTTCAACGCCAACTCTGCTAGTTGGCCTCCGTTACAATATGACTGTTGTTATGATGTAATTGGGTATTTTCAGCAAATAGTGAATAGGCCCGCCGGTGACCCCATCTGCAGTAAGAGGCTACGCAGATTTGAGACGATCTTGCACTAGATTTCACGATTTACGAATTAATATTGTCATATTGCCCAGCCCTATTGCTAGGTCTTGTTAGCGGGCTAGTTGGCTGAACAAAGACGCAAGTTCTTGGTACTAGTCAAAAAGCGGGTAATGCTGAATGCGAGCTAGACACAGAAAAAGAGGAAGGCGAAATGATTTCTAGGCAAATCACGAGCGAAGAGGTTTGGAAAGAAGCTTGGAGCCCAGTGTAGCTGAATTTATCTGAGGGGGCGGGATCTCAGCTAGGCAGCTCATTGGCCTAAAGGCATGATTGAAAGAGGCTTCAGCAAAAGAAGGGTTTATTTGCAAAACGGTATATCTCCATTTTGTAGAATTGACGTTTTTGTATTGGGTAATCCATTGAATTGCATTGCAAAATACATTTTATACAGGCTTAAAAAGTATGTCCTCAAAATATTTGAATGGCAAGAATTCACACATGGGTGTTAGAACTTCTGAACGATCATTTCCAATAATAAAATGCAAAAGTAAAAAAATGGAGATACACCGTTTTGCAAATAAACCCTTCAAATGGTCATGCAAGAAGCGTAACCCACAGTGATTGTTGTGATTGGACCAAAAGAGAACTGGTTGCAACAACTAAACAAATATACTACATTGCTCCATTAAGCTTTTAGGGCTAAAATGTAGTAGTGGGCTAGCCTAGTAAACCAGCGCCACCCGCTGGACGCCAAACATTTTTGGCTGGCGAGTGGGTCTGGCCTCGGATCGAAAACATTTTGAACACTGTGCCCTGAATCTGGCGAACCAATCACAACGCAGAGATTTGTTTTGAATCAAAGCTGGCGGGGTTTTGAGGGAGTGACGACGAAGCTCACAACGTTGGGAAAGCACATCAACGAGAAAGATCGCTGATTGGTCAGAGCACCAGCCTATAATAGGCACAGGCACGGTTTGAAAAACAACAGATTGTTCTCATCAACAATCTTCGGATGTATCGTTCATCGATGCCAGACTAAATTACACATCCAGTCTCACATTTAGGCTGGTTTATCAGGCTAGCAGTCGACTGATAATAGGAACAGAGAGCACCACTTTGTATTTATGCATCTTCTTGATCCGCCTCTAAGAATCTGCCTCTATGGTTTTCCAGAGTTTAAATCAACAGTTCCCGACCAGAAGGTGAAAAGAGAGCAGAAGGTTGAGATCAAGGTCAATGTCAACTTGGAGGACTTGAAGGTCGACTGGACTAAGGATGGGGCAACACTATTTGATGGAGGCAGGATCCACTTTAGCCAGAAAGAAAAGACTTTAACGCTAACCATTGATAAAGTGGAGGAGGTGGATGATGGCAAATACACAGTCACCATCACCAAAGACTCAAGAAGTGCATCATACTCTGTCAAAGTCACGGTTCTTGGTATGTTGTGATGAAAGACACTCATTTTACTTACAGTGCATTAAAAAAGCAATGCAATAGTCACACAGCAATGTACTGAGTTGAAATTTACTCTGTAGGTCTACATGTAACATTTGCTGTAGAGCTGAAATTAGTAATTTTAGTAAGTCATTTTACTCTACACAATGTTGTAAATATCTAGATTTATATAAGTTACATATGTTTACACTGAAATATTGTCAGTCCAATTTTTATTGTCCACACAGTATTATCACATCATCTTTGATGTCCGATATGAATGCTGTTTTCAGTGAGTACGGTGTGCATGTGTCGTTCTTTATGTTTTACAGATTATGAACATAATTGGCGGGTCATACGTTGGGGGTAAATATATTGCACCACTCTCTGCTGTAGTTTCCTTGTTGTCACTTTATTGTAGCAACGAGGATTACATAAAGAATCACACTTGTGTTTCACCATATACAGTAGGTCTGTGTGTTTAACCTCAAATGTGCAGTTTAAACTAAAACATAAACTCTCACACAGACACACACACACTAACCGCACGAATAGACCAGGCGCGATGCGATTCAAGCGACAGAGTGCAGCAGCAAGCGATACAAGCGATACAAGCGGTACAGGCAGAAGGCAAAGCATTCAAGCATTCCCATTGGCTGTGGTCACTGACCTCTATACAGTCATTGGCTGTTGCGGCTGGTCGCCGAACCGCGTCATAGAAAGTTGAAAGGATTTCAACTTCAAACTGTCGCTCTCGTCGCGCGATTCACCTCTAGTCTCCAGAATCGCTTTTGTCGTGCGACTCAAAAGTCAATTACTTCCGTCGCTCACCTCGCTCAAGTCGCACTTGGTCTATTTGTACGGTAAGCCACAGCCACTCTCATAACATGAAGTGTATACAGACATCAAGCAGAAATTACCATGAGTTATAATGTATGTAGGTAGGCAGAAATGGACATATACAGTCATGTTTCCAAACGTCTGGTATACAGTAGGTTTATTACTTTAGTAGGCCTAGGTTTATTACTGACACCTACTTTACGTTGTTATGTGTTTCACAGGGAAAAAGTGGACGTCATGCACGGCCTAGAGGACATGGCACTTAAAAACCCAGAGACAAAACACGTCCGTTTGCTGCTGCTCGGGCCTGTGGGCGCTGGCAAGTCCAGCATCATCAACTCCATCAACAGCATCTTCCAGGATCGGGTGATGATTGGAACACTGGTTGCAGCCACACCCAGTTTCTCCTTCACCAGAAATGTGAGTAATTGGGTTTGACATGGCTCTGTGGGGCTAGGGCACTGTACAATTACACCAGGGATTGTTTCCTCATCCTTCTCCATCTCTCTCTCTCCCCACTTATTTCCTGTCTCTCTCACTGTGAGTTGTATCCTAACATATTTATAAAATCTGAGAAATAAGCATCTGCACGGTACAAAATGGTGTGCCAATATTTCACAGTAAAGTTATATAAATCCAGTCAAATTACTCTATGACAGTAGGACTTAACCAGGTGGACTTTCACTTTAATGTTCACAAGGAGCAGAGCATCTGATTCTTTATTAATCCTAAAGGAAATTCACATTTCCAGCAGCATACACATAGCACACCTCTATACACATTCACATACGGCGCACAGTACATTAAAATGCACACAGTACATCCACATCCTGTATATCAGTATATATAGCTACATCTAAATGCACACAATACATCCAGTGCTGTACATCTGCATATAGTTAAATTCACATCTGTACATCTAAATTCACACTGCATGGCATTTCCTGTCCTAGTGCAAGAGGGTTCACAATGTAGGAGCGGGGAAGGAAGCAACAAATTGGTCATGGCACAGGCGACCAGAATATACAGTACAGAAGGAAGTACTGAAGTACTGCTCCTTTTAACCTTTTATTGACCAATAGCACTTTGTCTGTCCTGTGTTATCTGTTGTTGTTGTCTCTACAGTCTATGCGTTTACATGAGACACTTAAGTCCGATTTAACTCACTTTAAATCTGATTAAAACTTAATTCCGCTCTAAAAATATCATGTAAACACTTACCGAACAGGATTTAAGTTTATTCTGATTTAAACTTAAGTCCGATTAAAGTGGGTGGTTTATTCCTCTTTTAAATACGATTAAACACGTTCCTCTGTCATGTAACATTTTTTTCAGAATTACAATAAGTCCAGTCACTCCACTCATGCTCGTTGGCCACACGATGGCGCCAAGAGCTTGTGCTCTTTGCTAGTGAGAAAAAAATGGCGGCACTTCCTGTTGATTTTCACATGAAAGATTTACTTAATTTAAAGTCCCTAAGCGACTATAAATGTTGTGGCTTCCATATATTGATGTAAAAGTGCCCCACGAAGTAATGAAGCACAACAAAGTTACTCCACATCACCCTTTGATCAGTTCGTTTTTCTAGGTGGGTAAGCTAACTAGCATTTGAAAGAACCAGCCCAAAGGGGATGTCAACAGCCTTGAGTCCGACTGAGGGAATTCATTTTCGGGCAGAAGATTAGCTTCTGTCCCAGTAGTAAACAGAGTTCCCCGGAGGTTTGGCGACCACGCCCCCACACCTTATTTGGCTCGCTCAGCACGTGCATCCTCCGTCCAATCGCAATGCTTTCTTTTCCCCAGACGTTTAATCAGATTTAAGTGAAAGTGCCATGTATACACGTCGCAAAATAACTCTTAATCCGATCTATTTAAATATAATTTATTGAATCGGACTTAAAAACATCATGTAACTGTGCTGATGTTGTCTTGCTGCACATCACTGATTCTTGAGAATGTGGTGAAAACAGGTTTTAATTTTGAAAGGAAAAAAGGTCTTGACCTCCGTTAGATGTTACCACCGTTAGGTTTTGACATCAAGCCTCCAAATGTGCCTCAGCGTAGGCTAGAGTATACATTTGGATCACAATGATTACTAATATATCTTATAATGTTTCATTCAGTGAAATATGGAACAAGCCGACAAGCTATGGAATAAAATCTGACGGTGGTGACGTCTGACGGTGGTTACAAAAAAACTACTATTTTACATCATTGTTTGTTCACATTAGCCATTTTGTTTTCGCCATTTTCGTTTCTTACACATTAATTAATTATTACCACACTGACAGTGTTGACAGTTTATGGTTGTGACAGTACCAGTATTATAGGTTTGAAAAGGGGTCCTCTGTAATGACAATGACCTTGTACATGTACATGTAGTTAAAGAGAAAACACGCACATCCGTCTCAAAAAATTGGGTGCAGGACCAAAAAAAAATACAATGAAAAAATTGAATGAAAAGTCCGCGACACCAAGCTCCCGTTGCTCTTTTTAATGTAACGTTTCGGGCAGCATGCCCTTCATCAGACAATCAAATTGTCTGATGAAGGGCATGCTGCCCGAAACGTTACATTAAAAAGAGCAACGGGAGCTTGGTGTCGCGGACTTTTCATTCAATTTTTTCCTTGTACATGTACATGCCTGAATTTATTGTCTTTTAACCCCTTAGCGCAGCACCTATGTTATAACCTTACTGTCACCAAATTTGTAATGTCTATGTCTTAATCTGTTACTTAAGGCTCTCGGCACTATCATGTCGTTATGATGTAGTTGAGTATTTTCAGCAAATAGTGAATAGGCCAGACGGAGACAACATCTGCAGTAAGAGGCTACAAATATCTGATGGTGGGCGATGAATGTGTGAATTAGAACTTTTATAGCTGGGACATATTTTTTTTTCCAAATTTCAAAAATCAGTGACATTTAATTGCCCCTTTTGGGGACAATAAAGTTGAAGTTGAAGTTGTTCCATGGCCACCATTTTGAGCAATGGTGGTGGCAGGTAGCAGGTGGATGGTGATATCTACAGTATGTAAGGCTTAGGTAATGTGCTACACCTGATAAAAGTCACTTCATTTTCATATTTTTATTTATATTTATTTTTATTAATTTTATTTTTTATTCTTAATTTACTTGTACTGTCATTATTACCTTTCAGTACAATACGTATGAAATCACCACTAAGCAGGGCAAAGCGTTGCCATTCGTGTTCAATGACATCATGGGGCTGGAGACTAGCGCTGAGGAAGGCATACACCTCGAAGACATCAAGAGTGTCATAGGCGGACACATCCCAGAAGACTACATGGTAAGATGACTACACACACACAAACAATCCTCATCATCCTTTTCAGCGTCAGATAGATACACGTATATCCCAGAGGAGTATAGGGCAAGATGATCAAACACACACACACACACACACACACACACACACACACACACACACACACACACACACACACACACACACACACACACACACACACCAAACAAAGGACAAACATACAGTAGAAATAGTACCAAGTGCAATCTGAATGTGTTTGCATTTATGTTGTGCTTTTCAAGACATTCAATGCATGATGTTCTCGAAAACATGCTCAATACGTGATACTGCATGATGAATACATGTGCATACCGTTTTCTTTGGTTTGTTCAGTTTGATCCTTCGCACCCACTGTCCAGTCACGACCGGCGCTACAACATCAGCCCTGCACTGTCTGACAGGGTCCACTGCCTGGTCAGTGTGGTGGCTGCTGACAGAGTGTCGCCCGGCTTGGATAAATATCTGGAGAAGATGCGGGAGGTCAGGAAGCACGCTAGTAAATTGAGTAAGACTTTTCAACATGAACATGATTTGTTGCAGTAATTTTAACGAATTTATTCTAGCAAGACTGATAGGCTTACTGAAAGGTAAAAAAGAAATGAGGCACACCCAAATTTGCAAAAAGTTTTCATAAAATAACATAAAAGAGAAGCAAACAGCAGGAGACACTGATAATGGGATAAGCCCATGGTTTGCCACTCCAATTTATATCTAAACATTTTGTTTGTCAGCATTTACCTTACCATTTTGAGCTTCATTTCTTTTCACCCTTTATGAATAGCCTCGTTTCTCGTGGTTGGGTGACGAAAGGGGGAACTGACATTTGGGGTAGTTTGGTTCTGGGGGGAAGAATAATGCGGACGGACGTCAACAATCAAGCGTGAGTGAAGGCTAACTGGAAACAACGGTAATCAAACATTTCAACTAAGTGATTTACGGTTAAGTTTAGGGTTAGGGTTAGGGTTAAGGTTAGGGTTAGGGTTAGGGTTAAGGTTAGGGACAATGTTGGAGGAAGGGAGACATGGCATGAAGCTGACGCAACGACAGCGCTCCCCTCCCGGAATGCACGCTGCTCGGGTGGTCTCTCTCTCTCACTCGCTCTCTCTCGCCCTCTCTCTCACCCACTCTCGACGACAGCGCGCGTTGCCCAACTACGAAAAATGAGGCTATATCGTAGCGGCACCACGAAGCATACAGTTGATTTTCCGCGAGACTGGGCTCATTATGATCACCCCCTGTGCCCCCTCCAGGCTAAAGCATGCCAGTGCACGGGCAGTGCTGGAGCTTGGGGTGGTTAACTGGTGATCATAAGCACCTGTGCAGACAGGTGGAGGCTATGAAAGCCACCCTCTGCCTTTTGTCAGTAGGCACCAAGGAGAGATAGATATACAGCTCCAGGCCTTTTTATTAGAATACCATGAAAAAGTTGATTTATTTCTATAATTCCATCAATAATGCTAAACTGTCATGGATTGTACATTCATGGCCCAGTTTTTTAACTATTCCAATCATTATTTTTTATATATATATATACGTTGGACTTCCAGCTCAAAAAACCCATGAATTGGGGAATTCGCATTATTAGAATATTGTTATAAAATCAAATTTTTCTTCATCAAAATTCGGGTCACATTAAATCAGTTGAAATTTGGTACTTCCTACATAACATGCAATGGTCAATACTTGGTTAGGACATTCTCTGTCTTCATAATGGCCATGATGCGTTTAACATTGAAGTCAATGGCAAAACAGTGCATGGGAGTTATGGAAGCCCAGATATCCTTGATGCTTTGCTGTCAGCTGTTCTTGTTTGTTGACCTGGTGCCCCACACTTCACTCTTCAATATACCCTGTAGATTTCCATGCCACGTTTTGGTGTTAACTCACCAGTTTAATTCTAACTCAACAGAAATAAAACCCCATTCATTTTCAATGGGGTTTAATTTCTGGTTATTTAGAATTAAACTGGTGAGTTAGCGCCAAAACGTGGCATGGAAATCTACAGGGTATATTGAAGAGTGAAGTGTGGGACACCAGGTCAGCTATACAAAAACAGCTGACGGCAAAGCATCAAGGATATCTGGCCTTCCATTACTCCCATGCACTGTTTCTGCCATTGACTTCAATGTTAAACGCATCATGGCCGAATATTAAGACAGAGAGAGTCCTAACCAAGTATTGAACATTGCATGTTGTGTAGAAAGTACCAAAGTTCAACTGATTTGATGTGCACTGATGTGAAACAAATTTTGATGAAGATAATTGTGATTTTATTACAATATTCTAATGATGCGAATTCCCCAATTCATGTTTTTTTTGAGCTGGAAGACCAAAATGTGTAAACATAAACAATTTAATGATTGGAATAGTTAAAAAACTGGGCCATGAATCTACAATCCATGACAGTTTAACATTATTGATGGAATTATGGAAATAAATCAACTTTTTCATGGTATTCTAATAAAAAGGCCTGGAGCTGTATATGAGGGTTTACTGACGTCAGGAGAGTCCCTTTCTTCTTCTACGGTCAGAACTGGCGGCATGGTAAAGAGCAATGGTACTATGCTTGACAGCTGTCCTTAATTAATGTCCTTAAGAAATGTAATTTCAAATTCTTTGTATGACCAGTGCATGTAAAGGAATTGACAATAAAACCTACTTGACTTGACTTGACTTGACTTGAATTATCCCCTGCAATTACTGCAGACTGACAGCTGCAGCTAATTTGGCCACACACTGAACACTGACAACCGGATATCCTCTTTCGGCATATTTTTGCGGAGTTCCTGGATTTTGGGGAGTCACAATTTTTATCCATCATGGTGTCGCACCCACTAACCATGTGCAAGGGCTTTCATTTTCCATCCACTCATGTCCTCAGGCCACGCCTCCATACTAGACCGTGGCCAATGCATTTCCCCCCCGAGAGATTGTTCCTCTGTCTACTTTCTTTAGGCACTCTGACCTCAACCTGACCACTGGCTTTTCATTTCATTTTCTCCCTAATCTCACTCTCCCCTCACTCCTTTTCCTTAGATACCATTGTCTAATTGTTGTTGTTGTTGATTCTCAATAAATGAACCTAATTTTTACTTATGTTGCTTCCATTAACAAGCTGGGTCGTAACTCTCTCTCTCTTTGTGTGTGTGTGTGTGTGTGTGTGTGTTTTGGACACAGAGATTCCTCAGGTGGTGTTTATGACACGCGTGGATTTACTCTGTCCCTTGGTCAAGGATGATCTGCAGTCTGTCTACTCCAGCAAACAAATAAAGCACAAAGTAGGTTTTTTTTTCTTGTTGGCCTATAATATAGCAGACAAGAATTTCTCAACAAATAGCAGGATTATACAGGTAGCTGTTGCTGCTGGAGCGTACCTATATTTCCCGGGTCCTATGTTCCCCTGTCTTTGTATGGGACCGGGGAACTTAGGACCCTTTTTCTAAAAAAGGGTTCTATATTCCCTGCATTTTATGTTTCCGAGTTTTCAAATTGTGCCCTTCCCAAAACCATCCCTAAACCTAACCTGTCAGTAATGCAATGTTTCTGAGTTTTAAATTTGTGCCCTGGTAGTGCAGGTTCAATTGTCTCAATAATAAGGTTTAGGAACATTTCATATAGATTTTTCCAAATTGTGTTTTCTATCAACTACAGACCCCATAGTCTTCAGATCCACCTGTTTCCAATTTTTTTCTGAAGTGGAAACGCCCAAAATCCAAGATGGCGGATATATGGTCATATTCTAACACAATTGAATGTATGACCAAAACTATCCCTAAACCTAACCTGTCAGAGGTGCAACAACAACTTGCGCTTTGCCATGCGACTGCAGTCTACTTGGAAGCAGCGGGGAACATTGGACCCGGGAAACATAGGGATGAGCCCCCCATGGGTCAGCGGGAGAAATGAGTGGTAACACAAACATTCAACTTTATTGTATCAATAACAGGCAAACATAGGAAATTCATAGATTCATAAACTACAATACATGTGCTCCATACATTTGGTAAACATATAAACTGATGAATACATGTAAACGCCTAGTGTGTGTAGCAATTCATGAAGAGGCTTACTTTTTTTTTTTTGATATTGAAATTTGTATTACTTTTTTTCACAATCATACAACATATACATATACACATACCTTCACATACACGAGACAAAAGGAAGGGGGGGAGTGGGGGGGGGCTGCAGTGTTCAGAGTTCAGTTCAGATTTGTGTTCTTACAAGGGTCCCTGTGTGCCACCAGGCCTCTCTGTTGGCTTTAAAGGTAGGGCAGCCTGTTCCATGGCTAGGGTATCCATAAATTCGTTTTAGTCCATTGGTCCATATTGAAGCAGCTGTTCTTGCGTATTTTCCAATTGTCCGCTTTGCCACCAAAAATGCTAGACAGAGTACATGTTGTATTTTCCTTGCTTGCACTCCCTCTATTTCATTTCCAAGCAAGCATGCAAATGGGCAAGGGGTAATACATATATTAAATACAGCATACATGAAGAGGCTTACTGACGAGGCAGTTGAGCTGTTTGGCATTAGTTGGCTGCTGGCTTTATTCCCTTCCTAGCAGCTGTGCTAGAGTGTGTTGGTTGCTGGGGCGGCAACGGTACTGAGTGGAGGGTGTTGAATGTGCGAGGCAGTTGAGGGAAAGGCTTGCTTGAGGAGCTGTTGGAGGAGGTTGGTCCTCCTTGGATGGAGAGAATGTATTTCAGCTGCAGGGTCATCAGCCAGAAACCACCAATCGCCACCGTTTTGCTCCTTTAATTCTGGAACGTCTCCTGGTGGCGGAGCAGCTGATGGGTGCTATTGGCTGCCGTCTGGGGGTCAGGTGTTCTTTGTGTTCTTTTTTGTGTCCTTGCTTCTGTCTTTCCTCCGCAGTCAAAGCCAAAAGCTCCCTTTCTCTGCATCCTCTGCCAATTCCTTTGTTGCCTTCTTAAGTCTCCCTCCAGCGACTACCACGTCATTCAGGAGGCGTATGGTCAACGCATGGAGGTAGTATAAAGGGTGGTTTATGCCTCGAGATCAGCGTCACTGCATCATGATGCAGTGAGCCGCGCAGTTAACGGAGTGAAGCCCCCCCCATCACGCAGGTACTCTGGGGCACCTCCCCGAAATTGTGTCTCGACGCAGGGAGCGACGGCGTGAAAGGGCGAAAATAGGTCTCTGATTGGTCCTCTCGACCAGCCTGCTCTGTCCTCGAGTCGAGAACAAGCGCTACTTCCTTGTTCTAACCTTCGTCGGTCTACGGACTGTGAGCTCTTCATTAAATAAGTTGCCCGTGCTTTGTTGTTTGATTTATTTACACGAACCAAAGACAACACGTGCGCTTGCAAGTTACCACGCTGAAGTTATTTGGACAGTTGAACAGTGGTTCCGAGGACGAGGAAACATTCCGCTTCGTCCTCGACAAATGAGCCACTTCTTTGTTCCAAACTACCACGGTGGATGCCAGTGCGATCAAACATGCACGTGATATAAAGATGTAATGTTTCATTTTCTTTTTCGTCGAGTCTGTGAAGCTACAAAAACAACCGACACGTCTATTTTACTCTTTGTATTGAAGGCAGTTTGAGCGTGGAATGCCATCGCGCAGACCGTGCTTCAAAACAGGGCATAAACGAAAATTAACTGCATCATGGCTGCGTCAAGCTCACTCTGTGGCACAAGTAGGAAGCATAACCCGCCCTTAAGACCTGGAGACAGCGAACAAGTCCCACCCCATTCACTTCAATGGGAAAGGCTAGGCTAGTGAATTCAGCCAAAATTGAACACATTTTTCAGCTTCCAAGATGGAGTTTCATGGAGCTCATTTGCGATTACGTGCCACGTTACTGACTGACGTAAGGTCGACCAGAAAGCTATATGGAAGACGGGCATTGGATGCATGGAGGTATTATAAGGTGCTCAACCACAAGACCTACTGTTGTTGCCATGGCGCTGCATTGTTTGGCTGCCTTACTGGTAACTCCCACAACTGTGC
Source organism: Engraulis encrasicolus (assembly GCF_034702125.1). NCBI lineage: Eukaryota > Metazoa > Chordata > Actinopteri > Clupeiformes > Engraulidae > Engraulis > Engraulis encrasicolus. The sequence continues at coordinate 50,286,984 of NC_085868.1, read as the reverse complement.
AACTTTATAACTTATTTTATATGGTATTAGACCATATTTTAAAATGAACTTGAGTTGCCGTGACTGCGTGAGAGAAAAGGTACTTTTAAGTGCTGTCTTCACAATGTTTTCGGTTGTTTTTCTTAATTTAAACCGCGGATTGTGTCAGATGAGACGACGCGGTTGCGGAACTCTCCATGGAGACGGGAATGCCAAACGCGAATCGGAGTGGAAAAGCCTCGATCGACCAGCGGTGAACTGACAACTTCACACACGTTGGTGGGTGGATATTGGACTGCGCTTTGCCTCGCAGTGATCAGCTAGTGTCGTGAGGATTCCGTTTTGCCACTAAGCGAGTTCAACACGCCTCACTCCTCCACGGAAGCTCAGGTCTTCCCTATGACCATCTGACTTTTTCACAACAGCTGCGCCAGTGCATTGCCACGCCTACGTTCACTTCCCAGAGAGAACTTCACCTTGTTGTTGAGTCTACACAGCTATGGACAATTAAGAAAACTACTTTTATTTTATGATGTATAATTAATTTATGTAATTTATATTTTTCTGCACATATGGAGTTACCAACTCTCATTTCACTGCATGCTAGCTTAAGCTAGGGTTGTATGTGACAAATAAATTACTCTTACTCTTACTTACTCTTACTGTATATAGGTCTGTGTGCCCAACTCTAAACTCGCGCAGCCACCAATCACAGCCTGAACACTTCATGGAAAATAAGTCCGTGTCCAGGAGCACAGAATTTTGGAAAAATCCGTGCTCCTGGACACGGATTTTGTGTCCTTAACATCCGTGTCCAGGAGCACGGATTTTTTGGAGATCATGTTGCCAATCATCATGAGTGAAGAGGTATCGGAAATGACCGAATTTGTGAAAATGGAGACGAGGAAGTGTCTTGCGAATAGGCGAAGCTAACCAGCCAAATCCTGACCCCCTGGGTCAACAACCCAATGAAACCTCGGCATCCAGCCTCCACTGGGTAGATAGTCTTCCAGCCCGCCTCCCGGCACTCAGCAGCCAGCTCAGAGTACTTGGCCTTTTTTTGCTCAAAGGCAGCCTCGATCCCTTCCTCAATTGGCACGGTGTTCTCAATGAGGGCCACCGCTCTTGCCTTTGCGAACCACACCACTATGTCTGGCCGGAGAGATGTGTTGGTAATCTCTGTGAGAAACAGAAGCTTCCTGTCCAAATTGACCTTCATGCTCCACTCCTGGCCAGGAGTGAAGGGCCTTGCTGTTTCTCTTTGCCTGATGCTTCTGATCCCTCCTTCCGCGACAAAGATGGTGGGGTCCTCTGTCGGCGATGGTATTCTGCTACCCTGTCTGCACTCCTCCAGCACTTAAGCTAGCTTTCCCAAGACCTGGTCGTGACGCGATAGCTCGATTTTGCAGCCTGACAAGATATGCTGGAGGCTTACATTTGGAGCATTGCAGAGTGCGCAACATTCCTCATTTCCAAACCACTGGTGGAGGTTCCGAGGACAGGGAAGTGTGTCATAGGTTGAGCGTATAAGGAAGCTGAGTCTTGTCTGTGGGATCTTCCACACGTCTGACCAACTAATGTTCCTGTTTGAGATTCCCTCCCAGGTTGTCCAGCTTCCCTGCCGTCCCTGAGACAGATCCTTGATCTTGTAGCGGTCTTCCTCCATCCTCTTTGGACTTTGGACCAGAATCGTGGTGTATCTCCCCATCGTAGGACTGCTCTTCCTACCTGCACTCTGCCCATAATTTCCTTGTGCTGCAGCCAGTTTACAGCTTGGTCGACCTCGGTCTGGGCGTTCCACTTGCGGCCAGTCAGGATCCTGGCGTTAGCATTCCTGACTGGCTCATCTGTGGACTCCCGAAGCTCAAGGACCAACCTGGCCTTCTCTTGCAGAGATAGCACTTTATAGCTAAGCACTTTAGGGCTAGGTCCCCTGACAATGTTTTGTATATTAGTGAATGTAACTTCAGTAGTTACTGAACAAAATTGTGTTGGCTATTTATTTAAAAAACACTCGATGATACAATACACTTGCTTTTTAATTTAAGGTCAAGGTTAATATATAGAAGTGAGGAAAAAAGTGTGTTTTTGTGTGTGTGTCTTTGTTCAGATGGAGGATTACAAAAACGCGTTGGGTGTCCCCTTGAACTGCGTCTACCCAATAAAGAACTACCATGAGGGGAACAAGCTGGACCCCCATATGGACAGCCTGATTCTGGATGCACTGAAGAACGCTGTCATGTCTGCAAACGATTATGTTGAAAGACTACACAAGTCAGGCGCACAGTCCTCAGGAACACACTACCAGCAGCCAGTCACACACACAGAGCAGTCAGACAAATGTTTGGACACACCACAACCACAAAAACTGCCCACTCGCTCCATCAACAATGACGCCACAGATGGAGCATGTACAGGTCAGTAGTTTTTACATTTACATTTACATTACAGTACATATGGACACAAAGCTGGTTAGATATGTACATTAGTTCCCAACCTTTTTCTTCAGGGACCCATGTTTTTACTATTGTAAGCTTTGGTGACCCAACTGCGCGAGTGCCCGCATGAAAGTCACAAGATGCCCTCCGTTTCCTGCGAAAACTAATTTTAGTTATTTTATTCATCAATTCGTCTTTGGTCGAATATAAAATAAATGTTTAATGTAGCACTTACATTTTGATGCTTCTATGCATACATTCATTAAATGCTTTGTCATTTATTCAATATGGGCTATATATATTTAAAATTAACCCCCTTAAAATCAAGAGGTCTCTCTGTGGATCTTTGGCGACCCATAAGTTGGGTCCTGACCCATAGGTTGCAAACCACTGCATTAGAGTACATACACAGTTTTAAAAAATGTACTTAGAGAGTACTCTGGGACCACATACACTCTAGAACAGGGGTGTCAATAAGGCCTGGGGGCCGTATGGTTTAAAGGAGTCATCCGGTGTGAAATGGCTTACGTGTTAAAACGTGATGATGAGCCCTAACTTTTGTCACATACCTCGCCTCCACAGGTCCCCTACATTCCGAAGTCTGAGCGGTAGTCAGAATTCCAGAGTTTGTTGTTGACATGCAAAATGAGGCATACAGAATATTTCTAGTGCACAGTTAGTTTACAAACAGGGCCGTTTGTAGAGGCTGCGTCACAGCCCGGCTACAGCCTGCACCACAGAAGGGCTACAATTACAGAGACTCACTCAATCTATGCCTGCAGTTCACCTAGAGGGCGTTGTCGTGAGAGCGCAGTCAATTCATTCCACATGTCGAGTCTACACTCACCCGTTGGCGCCCCTTAGAGTGCAGTACTACCTGGAAATGTGGTGAGTGAAGTCTCTGTACTATAGATCATTAAGGACACAAGCCACCCTGCACACAAGTCTCCTGCCCTCTGGAAAGAGGTACAGGTGCTTCCTCTCCGGTACCACCAGACTAGCAAACAGCTTCATACACCAAGCAATCAGGATACTGAGCACTCAACCCACACTCCAATCACTGACAGACCCCCCACCTGCCAGCCAGCCAGGATCCTGCACTGCGCTAACAAAAACACAAACACAAACACACACACACACACACACACACACACACACACACACACACACGCACACACACTACTGTTTCTTATCATGGCTGTTTAGGGATGGGAATCGAAAAACGGTTTCGGTTGAGAACCGGTTCCGTGCGTCTCGATTCCATGGAATCGTTTGGCAGTTTACCTTATCACAGTTCTTATTACAGTTCTCTTATCGATTCCAAATATGAACGCAGCATACACCTGTAACTTTCCCACTTGGTGGATTCCACCAAGCACTACTAATTTAGTAGGCCAACAGCAAACAAAATCAGCCACTTGTTTGAACCGCTAAAAGGTTTGACGGTGCCAAAAAAAGTTCAGCGTGACATCCCTATTCTCCCAGTGCGTCGGCAGGCGACTGACGACATTCGTGGTTTGCTTTCATCACTGAAACAAAGGAAGACATTTCCTGGCCGTGGCTGTACTTCAGAACCACGGACAGCGATCTTGCCCAATACACCACGTAATCCAACAATCCCAGCTTCTCAAGTGCAGTGATCCGCTGACCCCGTGAAGCATTTTAATAGCCTGTCCACCGCGTGGACAGTGGAATAGGAGGGGGTAGTAACTTCAAGAGCCGAAAAAAAGTGATTTTGCCACCGCCCCATGACTCCCATCATGCTTTTTCTAGTATAGCGGAGGGATATATATGTACCTTGCAAAAAAACATTGCTATCATTTCTGCCCCGCAATGACACCATTGGCCTAAGTTTGAGACCCTGGCTCAAGGCCAAAATGTGTAAATGTGTGTTTTCTCTTTGTTCTTCTCAGGAGACAAGGGAGGACTTGATGGATTTGAGGACTTAATGTTTGCAGGTCAGTTTACACATGCACACACGTGTGCGCGCGCGCACACACACACACACACACACCAGGCTTGTACGAAATTCCGAATTGAATGAATTTGAATTCAAAGTAATGCCATAATATGAACACTAGGTGGTGGTGTTCTATGTACTCTCAATGGGTGGTGTAGCTTAAATTCAAAGAAATTCAAGGTAATGACACCACCTAGTGTTCGTATTATGGCATTACTTTGGATTCAAATTCATTCAATTTGGAATTTCATACAAACACACACACACACACACACACACACAAATGTATTTATCTCTGAATATCTGTGTCTGACTTTCAGCTCTTCGGGAATTGCACACTGAATGGAGAGAAATGGACTGGTCGTGAGTCCTCTTGCTGCATTATGCTTTTGTCATTGTTATGATTATTTCCTCAGCATTGTAACAGTAGTCAGTTTTGTAGTGTACATCTTTGTTTCTTGTAATGTTTGTACATCCCACGATGTAAACTGGATAAGGATTAGAACATCTGTCAGTGTTGATGAATAAATATCTATTTAATAATTAATTAATATAAGTTGCTTGCTTTATAGTTCTTAAAAGGGTGCACAGTAACATCGGTGTGAATGGAAATGTGGGATAATGAAAACCATACTGCTTTTCAGGAATATAATGAGAACAGGGCTTAAATGCCAAGAAATATGGCTTAAACTCCAAAACATTTAATTTTATTTCTCTGGTCTTATCTATCATTACGTTACATTACACTTACCTGACTTATTCAAAGCAACTTACAATTGTCAATTGTAAAGTGGGAGGAAAAAATTGTACAACTCTTGAAATTACTTGCATTGCTGTTGAAAATGGTCATAATAAAACGCACAAATCTGATGTGTAACACAACAGGAAACATCTGGTTGAGGTTATTGCAGCTAAAGGAGTGTCAACCACCTATTGAATACAAGGGTGTACTTACTTATTCCCAGCATGGCATCATGACAAGTACTGTAAGATAACGCACAGATTTGAACCGTCTATCCTGTTTGTGTAACCTTTGCAAGTTAATGTGTGCTCCACAACGCCCTGTGACATGTTAGGTTTAGGGATGGTTGTGGTCAGTGCACAATTTCGCAATAAATTTGCCAATACCTGTTTATTTCACGGTTCTTGGCAAAAGTAAATTTGATTCTAAGTATTCATTTGGGACAGCACCTAAAAGTTATCAAGAAACCTGAGTGAAGCCTGCTACCTACTTGATTTCAATAAAATATGATAACATGTCATGCTATCAATTGGTGGTATGGTATAATTGGTAGGCCTATAATTAGTGGCTTTAGTTATAGCAGAAACAGTTTGTTCATTCATATGATTCTCATGAAGATCAGATCACATATTTGATGACAAGTAAGGATGGGATTCAGGTAAGGTAAGGAGAGGTAAGGGTGGGATTTGTACCTGTAACCAGGGTGCGATTTGTAGGGGGGGTTGGTGGGGATTGTCCCCCCTTCTGGTTTTGATACCCCCACTTTTACGACTGGATTTTAATGTTTAGAGGTATGCAACTCCATTGATATTGCTTAAAATCTGAAACTTATCACCCCTTCTGGTTCTTCAACACATCACACCCTGCCTGTAACCCTCTGATCTTGTCTATTCCTCTGCTCCAGCAAGGACTGCAGGAACAGGATGGAGAGAGAGCTGAGGGAATTGCGTCCGTCCAATCCGGAGGTGAAGCATCTGCGTATCCTGCTGCACGGGCCAGTGGGGGCTGGCAAGTCCAGCTTCATCAACTCCATCGACACCGTCTTCCAGGGCCAGGTCAGCACTCGGGCTCTGGTGGGCGGCATGGAGTCTGACAAGTGCTCTACCAAGAAGGTACATGGCGCACAGTGCAAGCATACTTACAGCTCATGCCAAGGGGCAAGAGTACAGCTGGGAAACTGCACATTATGCACTGCAATATACAGTCATTCATTAATTTATCAACTACAGTATATCCTGGTGACATTGCAATTAGGATGCATTGCAATTTATCTAAGAAATATGCATGAAATTAAAGCAAAAAACCCTACAAAATAGTATTAACTCAATTCATAGTCAAGCATGCCAGTTCTCTTTAACTTGTTTCTGTTTATTAGTGAAATCATGAAGAGTTGTGTGTTCATGAATTCATTTATTTAGTTAGTTTTATGTTTCACTTTACATTTTTATTTTACAATACTTTTGTTGACTCTGAAGAAGACGTGAGACGTCCTCCGGTGACTCATTTCCCCCCCCACAATATTTTTGTTCTTGCAGTACCAAACTTATGCATTTATGAATGGGGATTCAGGAAGCCTTCCCTTTGTCGTGAACGACACGATGGGTCTTGCAAAAGAAAATTTGAACGGAGTACAAGTGAATGACATCATCAGTGCCCTGAAAGGCCGTATGAGAAATAAGTACAAGGTATGTGCCCTGTATCAGTCTGACTGTATCAACTGTCGCAATTCAAGTACAACCTTTATATATACTGTCAATGAGTACAACAATGTCCCTTACGCAACAAAAACGTATTTCTCAGTATATGATGTGACATATTTTATGTCTATTCATATATCGTGAACATTATATTATTATATATCATATAATATATTACATAAAAATATATATTATATATTGTATAATATATTACATAACAATATACGGTATGTAATATGGCATGTTAATATATTATACAGTGTATATAATATATTTGACAGTAGCCTATACTGCATTATTGCCGTTTTCGTATTGAAAAATATGCGGAAATATGTCTAAAAATATATTGGAAAATATACGAGGTAATACAATATTTATTATATGGAAATATGTCTTAAATATGTTGAAAAATATGCAAGGTAATATAACCTGATTTATACGGAAATACGTCTTAGATATATTGAACAATGTCAAAGTTCTCGAATCAACGCCTGTCCTCCAAAGGTAATTTCAGTCAAAAGTTTTAGGTTTCACATTTCTTTATTGTGTTTTTCACCTTCAACGCAAGTCTTAATGTGGAGTAGGGTAAAAATACTTGTTTTCTCATCACCCAGTTCAACCCCGTGTCTCCCCTCTCTGAGGGAGATCCGTTCTACAACTCCAACCCCTCCCTGAATGAGCGGGTGCACTGCTTGGTCAGCGTGATCTCCATGGATACCATCAGCTGCATGGACGATGACATCATCACCAAGATGCAGGCCATCAGAGAGGCAGCCAGTGACCTGGGTAGTTATCCCAATGAAGATTAGAGATATGTGAGATTAGATATGTGACATGCTAACCATTCACTAATGTTACCTTTTTCATGAATACTTACCACCACCATCAAATTCAAAGTATTCATTTTGACTGGGAAAATTGCTCTTTTCATACATTAAAAGGGGGATCTTCTCCATGGTCTGCCAGTTTGAATTTCAAGAAATAGACATTAGCTGCAAAAATTACTGTACTTGGGCCATACTAGAAAATATTAGTTTATTACTTAGTAAACCTTCATGAAAAACATCAAATTTGGCAATCGGCAACCCAGTTTCAATGAGCAGCATGGTTGCAGTACCTTTTTTGTCCATTTCCTGCACAGTGTACCTTTAAAGAAAGAGGGGGGCTTAGACGGTAGACTTAGACTTAGACAATTAGGGGGCCTAGACAGTAGTATTAAATACACTCTCTAACTCTCTAAGCATTGAATTAATGCTTACAGTACTTAAATCAAGAGTTGAATTTACCAACATTTGCATTGGGCCTACTCTTTAAGAGTTAAGAAGCATTAGTTATGGGAAAATGAAGATACTAACTGGTGTACTTTGTGTGATTGTGGCAGATATTCCACAAGCCATTGTCTTGACAAAGGTGGATAAAGTTTGCACATTGGTGAAACAGGACCTGAGGAAGATTTACTTCAGCGAGCAGATTCAGCAAATGGTATGCTCTGTGTCTTTTACTTTGTGTGTGTGTGTGTGTGTGTGTGTGTGTGTGTGTGTGTGTGTGTGTGTGTGTGTGTGTGTGTGTGTGTGTGTGTGTGTGTGTGTGTGAGGATCTAAGGATGATTATTGAACTGAAGTGCGTGCTTAATGTACACTGCAATGCACTGTACAATAACGTGTATTAGTTATGTGTGTTTTTCTTGTATTTGTGTATTTATGTACCGTAAGCTGACAGACAACTTAATTTCCTTCAGAATTAATAAAAGTACTCTGCTTTATTTGTGTGTGCATTGCTCTCCTCACATTTTTCACACAGTTTGTAACTTTTCCACCTTTCAACAAAAATGACTTCTGTAGATGGTAATTTAACCTGTGGGCATTTCCGTGTGTTTTCAGATGAACAAGTGCAGTCTTAAACTCAACGTCCCCATGAACTGCATCTTCCCTGTGCAAAACTACCATAAAGAGATTCACTTGGATCAGGAGATGGACTGCCTTGTCTTAACTGCTCTAAAAAAAATTGTTCATTCTGCCCATCAGTATGTTGCAATGGAGAATTTTAGCTAAATAGGCCTACCTTCAAAGAGATAGATCACCTGATACCTTGCCTTCATTAAGGGCGTATTCACACCAACCACGTTTGGTCCGGACCAAAGGACCAAACGGACCAGGTTCGGACCTTTTGGGATGGTCTGAATACAAACCAGCGAATCCTGGTCCGGACCAAACAAGCGGACCGAGACCGAGCTGAAAGGTCGGACTCGGTCCGGATCAAACGAACCCTGGTGCGGACCTTTTGGATGTGTGAAAGCAGACCGGACCTAATCCCAGACTTTTTGCTTTTTTGTACCTCGGGAGCTTCCGTCGTTTGTCGAGATTCATGGGAAACAGAGTGTAAACAACGCGACTCCACAACTTGTCAGGTCCTGGTGTTGCTAGGTAACATAGTATAAACCGACCGGCCACTTTGTTGTCCAACGTTTAGGGGAAAAACAAACAAACAAACAAAAAACAATGAGTAGGGGACAGACCTGGGCAGATGAGGAGACCCGTGCTCTCGTCGACATTTGGTCGGATACCCAAATTTCGGATATGTTGGAGCATACGCACAAAAATGCCGACGTATTTGCTATATTTTCAGAGAAACTACGAAAGGAAGGGTTCAGCCGGTCACCGGAGCAGTGCAGGCTGAAATTAAAAAAACTCCGACAGACATATCTAAAAATCCGCGACACACTGGCAAAAAGTGGCAGCTCCAGTGACGCAAAGTTAAAGTTCAAGTACTTCGATGACATCGACGCTATTCTCGGGACAACTCCGCTTGCTTCGCCGGTAGACCTCGTAGAGGGGACCCTGCCGGCACCGGCGAGAAGTGAGAATGGCAACCGCCAGCGGAGCCCACCATCATCACCTGCTAGCGTTGTGCCAGTTCCCGCAGAGGAGGTCGAGGATTATTTGAACGGTGAGTACTTACACTTTTATTTGATGTACCTGTGTATCGCCCTGATGACTCCGATATGTTACCATGTTGTCCAGTTGGGTTCTTCTTTTATAAAACATTAATCAAGACAAGACGAGACCGGGAAACGAGTGGGGTCCCTTCACTGGTGTAATGGCTTAACTGAGCTAATACACTGGTGAATTTTATGACATATAAGGGGATCCGGGTAAAACGTCTCCATCTACTGTCTTGGCATGGATTTACATGTAGGCCTACTTAGATTACACCATACATAGGTTATAGCCTACCATCCTGCAACATGCTGTGTCATCATACTCTGACATTAACCTCACTTTTTGCTATTTCCCTTGACAGACATGCCATCCAGTAGAAAAATAAGCATTCCCGGAGCAAAAGCCAGGCAGCATTTGGGCAGAAAACGTAAGGCTGCTGCACAGAGTGAGGATGCGCAGGATTTTTTGAAGAGGCAACAACAGCAGCTTCAGCAACTGATGGATGCGGAGAAAGAGCGTCAGGAGAAGGAAGACACGTATTTGGAAAATTTCCTCAGGGCACAGCGGGAGGCAGAGGAAAGGCGATATGAAATGATGAGAGCCCAAATGAGTGAGAATAACAACATGTTCCGCTTACTGTTTAGTGCCATGTCCAACAATCAACAACAGCACCCACATCTTCCACCACAGCACCCACAAGGTCCACCACAGCACCCTCCAGTAAATTACTGGATGCCTAACCACCCAGGCCCAGCTCTGGCAAACACTGGTCCTACCTGGCCCACTACTGGAGCAAATGAAATCTCAGAAATTCTGCATCAAGTCAATAGTAGCCATCTGTATGAATGAAATGTAATACCTTTTAATGCATTGAAAATATTTATTTTGCCACCTGTATGAAAATCGTAATGTAATGTGTTTTAATGGATTGATCATTTATGTATCTACTTAACTATTTAATTATTTATCTATTTATGTAGGCCTATCTATCTATTTAGGCATATGTGTTCATGTGCTTGCTTATGCATTATTATTCACTTATGCATTATTATTATTGTTATTATTATTATTATTATCTATTTATTTAGGCTAACTATTTATCTATTTATGTAGGCCTATCTATCTATTTAGGCCCATTTATCCATGTGCTTGCTTATGCATTATTATTCACTTATGCATTATTATTATTGTTATTATTATTATTATTATCTATTTATTTAGGCTAACTATTTATCTATTTATGTAGGCCTATCTATCTATTTAGGCCTATTTATCCATGTGCTTCCTTATGCATTCTTATTCACTTCTGACAAAGAAACAGAAAGAATAAATACATTTAACTTGTACTTTTGTTTCTCATTTCCTGTCATATTTATTTCAAAATCTTGCAAAGTACCTACAAAGAGCATTTCGTATAGCATGAGCCCACTGCTGCCCTTGTTCGTTCTGTCCGTCATTCTCATTCTCTCCACCTTCCTCCTCTTCATCTTCGTCCTCCACATAGTTGTCCTCCTCATCGAACTCCTCATTCTGTTCTTCACACAAATTGTGCAAAACGCAACATGCTGCTGTCACCTGGCTAACTAAAGTAATGTGGTGATCCTGTGGCTTTATCAGGCACCTCCAGCGACCCTTGAGCCGCCCAAAGGCCCTCTCCACAACCATTCTGGCCTGGCTCTGGCGGTAATTGAAGCTGACCTGTTCGGCACTTAATCCTCTGTCAGGGTAAGGCTTTACAATCCATGGGAGCATGGGGTAGGCTTTATCCCCTAAAAGGAAAAGAGGCACGTTCACATCCTCAAAAACCTCAGTCCACTGTGGTAAAATGTCATTTGCTTGCATGTGGTCGAATAAAGAAGACAGGGATAAAACCCGGGAGTCATGCACTCGTCCTGGCTGTCCAATATTTACATCCCAGAACTTCATTTTGTGGTCTACCACAGCCTGAAGAATAATGGAGTATTGCCCCTTCCTGTTGTAATAGTGGGATGGTGAATCTACCGGTGCCTTAATTGGAATGTATGAGCCATCTATGGCACCCACAACTTGGGGGAATCGCCATTTGTCTCTGAACGCTTGAGTGATTGTTCGGCAGTAGGCCAAACTTGGAGGTTTAATAAATATTGGCTTGAGGACTGTGTTGATGGCCGTTATTACCTCCTGTGTGACCACACAACAGGTGGAAATTCCGATGCCAAATAAATTTGAGAGAGACCTGTATTCTATATTCGTTGCCAGCCTCCACAAACACACTGCCACTCTCATCTCGACAGAGAGGGCCCTCCTGTAACTGGTGTGCTGGCGGGTCAGGAGGGGTCGCAGCATACCACAAACGTAGTCGAACGTTGCCCTTCTCATTCGGAAATTCTGTACAAACTGCCTGTCTGTCCAGATAGTCATTACAAGGTGCCACCAATCTTGGGACCGTTCATTGACCCAGATTCTCCTGAGAACAGAGAAACCCAAACATCATGTCATCATTAGAAATAAAAACAATAATATTAATTATATTTATGTTCAATGCTCCAGTACACACAATGGCAGTAAACACAAAATTCTGCATTTATTGTCACCTGCTTAATAGGTCATACAAGGAAAATATAATTATGTAAAGGGGGAAGGGTCCTAGGCTAGCTTCTTGTCTGACTGGTGGTTTGTTTTTATCTGTGGTATATGCAATGTGTTGTATTCATTCGATGCACTAGGTGGAGCCTAATAGCTGTGTACCAGAGACGTGCGGTCAGGGTAGGCAGGGTAGGCAGTGCCTACCCTGGGATAAATGTCTTAAAAATAAAAACTAACACGTGTTTAAAAAATATATTCTTCAGAGTTCACATACACAACAATAACATTGATTCAGCATAAATTATGAGCTGTTTAAAGTACAGTATACGCAGGACAACGATCAAAAACCTAAGTAATCGCACAAAGCAAAGCGCTCAGGCTTGGGCAGGTTGCCGTGGCAACGCGCAGTCCCGGCTGGTAGCAGAGACAGGCTGAAAGCAGAGCTTTCGAATGCCAGCCAGGCAGCCAGGTAAGGCTCGCTTTTCCTCTGCCTAGCCTGCCTTCAATGCTGTCAATGTAGAAGTTTGCGCATGCGTATTAAGTTGTCACATAGCTTGTCAATGGGACTAAAAGCAGAGCCTTTACTCTGTGGCGGGAGTATGTGAGCCAATCACAGCGCCCAAAATGAAAAATTGTTACAATTCAGGTAGTAGCCAATTTCTGCCCTACAGGCAGCCATGATAGCAACAACTAGCAAGGCAAGGCTTGTTCAAATCTCTAGCCGTATCGGAAAGAAAACATGGCAGTTTTTGTCTCTTTGTCTTTATTATTTTAAAAAATGTCGAGAAGTAGCAAGAAAGACGGTTCAAGTGACAGACAGCTGAGCCGTTTGCAATCGCTGCATTGTGGAAATATTCAACATCAGATGGGTAGCAGCTTCAAGTAGTTTGCACTGGGACAAAATGTCTTCATCATGTCAACCACCCCGGGCTTTTAATGGACTGCATGAAAAACACAGCCTAGGCTAGGCCTACTTGTGATTCTGCTTTAAGGTAAGATTCATCTAATTATTATGCTGTGGGTAGCCTTTTAACATGAACATGCTCAAGTTTTTTCGTGGTGCCTTTTGTTGTCACTTGTTTGTCAGGGAGTTGACATTGAAGATTGGTTGTGCGGTGGTGGACATGAATAGACCGTGTGTGTGTTATTATGGACGCGAGATTGTTTTTTGAGCGTACGACATGACTCCATTTCCCTAATTTATTATGATGATGACTACGCAATGCGTGAGTTGTGTGGAGCCTGTTAGCAAGTGCAGCTGCGTTCTTTTGAAGTGCGCGGTGTGCGAGTCGAGATCAACGTGGAACAGGAAGATTGACTGGGGATGGTTTCTCGGAGTGCTTCCGCACTCACAAATTGACTTAATTTGAAACACCTTGCACAACCGTAGCTGAAGTGTTTGAGAATACTATCACGCACAAGAATGAGTCTCAGAAGTGGTTTCGTTGGTTTACTCGATACTGTCTGAATGCACGGGTCATGTTTGCAAGCAACCCGCCCCCTTGCCTACTTTCCTTCTTGTCTGTGAGTGTTTGATTATCAGCACAAAACGCGGCAGTGAAGCAGGAGCTGTTACCTAGGTTGGTTTATTGCTAAATGTAAATCGTTTCCCCCTCACATGCTATGGTGTGATTCACAGTTGGTGAACTAGACATTTTATCTTCAAAAGTAGGCTACACTGTGCTACCCTCCATCCATGTGAAACACCCTGGCATTTGCAACAGAATAAACAGAAGAGCAACAAAATCAACTGCTAAAGCCAAAAGTTAAAGCTTTTTCCCCAAAATGTTGTAGCTTTCTAAATTATTATTGTAAAATGTAGGCCTACAGGTCCTTAAAGGTGTACAAAGTATGGGTCCTGGAGCTAATTTGGCAATTTGGCAAAACAAATAAGTGTAGCTGACCTTTTCAAGAAATTGAAATTATGTTTTCACTTATTGTTTCAGATTTAGGTCTACTGACAATGTCCAAATGTCTAAATAGTGTAACCTATTATTTAGTTATTAGAGCTGTGGTGGTTAAGCACTGATGGCATCTTATAGCCTACTTTATATTTGCAGTATTTAGAGAAACATACTAATTTGTTGCACATTAAAGACCATATCAGCATGTTTATGTGAATAGGCCTATTTGCCTATTCAAACCATACCTTGTGGCATAAGGCCCCCCTCTCACACACACACACACACACACACACACACACACACACACACACACACACACACACGTTACATTTCAGATCTGCATGAAAGGGGACTATTTGTTCAAAGTTTTTAGTCTTTTGTAAAAGTTTTTAGCTGATAGTGACTCTCCAGATTTGGTTAAAATGCAGGAAATTGTATCTAAGAAATACATTTTTTTCTGGGGGAGGACCGAACCCACCGTTAATATATATATTATATTATATATTATATATATTATATATTATATATATATATATATATATATATTCTATATTTACTGCCTACCCTACCATACCCTTCACTGCACGTCACTGCTGTGTACAGTATAATAACAAGCAGAGTAGAAGAACAGTAGGCTACAAAAATGAAGGCACAGAAGGCACGTTCTGTTTATGCTACGTTTCTTTTTGCTTTAATAGGCCTACATGTATCGTTATTTTTAACATTGAGTGTTCATATGACACTACGATATCACGAGAGGGCTCAACAGCACACAGAAAGGCAAGTAGGATTTTGATTGACTGGTGAAAGCAGAAAATTATGTACCGGTAGCTTCCACATGGTGATGCCTACAGCTCTAGGAATACGAATATCTCGATAGATTTATGCCTACCTTATACGTCTCGCTTGAAGAGCCTGAATTGTCATAGCTTGATGAGCAGACATCAACGCTATCCTCCGCAGCCGCCTGGCCCTTTGACGTCGTTGTTGTAAAATTACTCTTACAACAGCATAGTTGGATAGTTGTACAAATTGGAAAACATTCAAAATACATGTCAATGTGATGATATTAAACGCAATAACGGCACGGAAAGCGTCCATGACTATGCCTACTATTCACTTTGCACTTTGTGTTGCGCGAGTCTGTTTGGACCAATAGCTGAACGACCTCGGGGCGCGTGGCTTTGTTGACAGATTTTGGTCCGTTGACAGTCTGAAAGCGAACCGAACCCCCCCAAAAAAAAGGTTCGGATCAAAGCAAGTGAACTATCGGACTTTCCTGGTCTGAATACGCCCTAAGTCACCTTAAGCCTTTCACGCAGAGCCTCTAATATAAACTTAATGTTACCAAAATGGTAATAACCGAGACTCATCAATGTTGTTATTGTGCAATTGAGATGTTCATCAGTGAATCAGTTCGCAATCCCTTTTGTATCACATCCATGTTGTATGAGCAATGGCTTTTGTAGGTTACAATGAACTCTTGAAAATAAAAAGGTTTTATTGACCGAAAGTTTCAGGATTTTACCCATTTTCTGAGTGTTCCCCACTGAAATGTTCTTCATCGGCTGAGTAATTTGCAACCCAGATAGCAAGCTTACATTGAATCGATGTAGAATCAGCATTCCATTGCCGACGCTAAACCATTGAAACAACATCAGATGTCGATGTTGATTTAGCATCAGTTTGCACCCTCGACTAACATTGAAACTATGTTGATTTTGTAACTATGGATCCACGCAACTTCAACTGTATTTCGATACGTGCCTATATTGAAACAACATTGAAATTTCGACGTAACTAAAAATCAATGAGCTTTCAATGTTATTTCAATAGAAAGGCTACCAGAATTATCTGGCTCATATATCCTGCTTTATCTACAGCCAGGATCCACATATTAATAATATAAAATAATAAATATGAAACACAAGATGTTTATTAAGAAATATGTTTATTATTTGAATTAGGCCTATTTTAATTACTGTCACCGCGACTGGCACCTCCAGCTCTGTCCGGCGCATAGGCCTAGCGCAGCCATGCACAGCTTGTGTAAAAACAAGATCATCCATCCGATTCCCACCAGGCTGTTGAGCGAGGGCATCTGAAACACACAAAATATAGTTTTAATTAAAATGAATCCTAACAACACACATCGGTCCATAAAACTTTTCAAATCCCATATCGTGCAATTTCTGAAATATTGTAATGGGTGTTATCACAGCATGTGTAGGCTACGTTGCGATATAGGCTAGAGTAGGCCTACATCTGTTGTGATAACATCCATTACAATACTTACACATCTGGAGGAATACAGCAGGAAATATTGTGGGATGAATGTAGGCCTACCGTATCCTTACCGTTAGCAGGGCGTTCTGTTGGAGTCTTCCTAATCAAGGTCCCCGACCTCTGCTGCGTCTGTCTCCCTCCTCCTCCATCTCTGGCCATCGGTCCTACTGGGCTGTTAGGTCGTTATGATTGTGATGGGCCAGGAAAGTCAGAGCTGGAGCTCTCGTTGTGGTCGTGGAAGGTCTAAAGCACATACACACAAGTTAAGTTTATTACGTTTTAAGTGTGTGTTCCAGCAACTGACACCAGTACACGTAGCCTACTGCTAGCTGCAGTTCACAGAATGGCTGAAGTAAAGCTTGCTAGCCGGCTAGCCTGTTTCATTCAGCTTGTGTTGCCGATCGTAGGTGATCGGAGGAAATCGGCCGTGACCGCACCAGGCGCTCTCAATAGGAAAACTGTGGCCGTTTATGGATCGCGGGACACTGACACTGTGTAAAAGTATGAAAGAGTGCTTACCTATAATTGTTCCTGGATCCGAGCGTGCGCCACTCTTTGTCTTGTCCCGTTCAGCAACGACCGATAACTTCAATCTTTCCCGGTAAACTATCCCTTACGGAAGGAAAATATATTTTTGAATATATGAAATGAAAATATATTATAATATACTACAATATATTGTTTGCCAATATATCATTTTATATTGTACAGCAGTATATTGCACAATATAAAGTGATATATTTTGCGGTATACGAGAATATAGACATTATTGCCGTTTTCGTATATTGACTTATGTATTGCATTATACTGTGAAATATATTGTTGGATATATGGAATTATATCCCATATAGTATATGACTTATTGATAAATCATATATTGATTTATGTATTGTATTATACTGTACAATATATTGTTGCATATATTGAATTATACCCCATAGTATATGGCTTATTGATGAATCATATATTGATTTATGTATTGCATTATACTGTACAGTATATTACTGCATATATGGAATTATACCCCATAATATATGGCTTATTGATGAATCATATACTGATTAATGTATTGCATTATACTGTACAGTATATTACTGCATATATTGAATTATATCCCATAATATATGGCTTATTGATGAATCATATATTGATTTATGTATTGCATTATACTGTAAAGTATACTGTTGCATATATTGGATTATATCCCATAGTATATGGCTTATTAATTAAATCATATATTGACTTATGTATTGCATTACACTACACAATATACTATAACGTACTTTATACAAGGCATTTATGAAGTAATGTAATTACAACAATGACCAAACATCAATTCAATTCATTCAACTGTTGACATTGGTTTATTAAAAACATGAAACCAACCGACCCTTTAACACCACCGCTCACACATGCAGAGACAGAGGGGCAGACAGGCAGGGAAACGACTTGACAACGACACCGGCCAACAGGCCAAATGCTGGTGAAACTTGCCTGTGGCCAGTAACAATTTCAGTCTCCCACTTTGGCCAGTAACTTGTACTTAATGAAAAAGCAGAAATATTCTAAAAAAAAAAACCCAAATAAAATAATAAAAAAAAAACTCCCCCAAATAAAACAAAAAGAAAACAAAACAAAAACTGTGGCTGTGGCCGGTAAGCGAAACACATAAAGCACTGGCACACATGCACACACACAAACACATACGCGTGCCCGCGCCCACACACACACACCCGCGCGCGCGCGCGCACACACACACACACACCCACACCTTCAGATATATTTTTTTTTAAAAGAAAAGAAAGTGAAGGTGAATTCAGGGGCAGACCGCCCGCAGCCTCAGTCACTCAAAGTCAACAAGAGGGCTCATAGGCCTGTCCATGGACTTCTTTTTCTCTTGGTGAAGCAGTTCACAGATTCTTTTATTTAGCGACATCCGGATCTCCCCCATCCTCGCACCTGGATGTGCCTGAGCAACAGCATCTGCAAAAGTAAAGTAAAAAGAATGTTAACTCTCTAACCCATTGAAACTTGAAGGGTATGCCACTAGTTTGGGGCCAAATACACCGTTGGTTCATGAAGGGTTTTATTTTTCATGTTAAGCATTGTGTTACATTCTCATACTCCTTCCTTTCAATAGTCTGAAACAAGCCCAACATTGCCCAGCTTTGTAAACCCAGGTCAATGATTTTAACCACATTTAGCCCAATGAACCCTTGAATGTAACATGTTACATCAGCAAGTTTCACACATTCAATGTGCAGTTAATAATGTAGCTCAAGTAAACTCTAAATCTGGATGTCCTAACCCACTGCCCCTGACCCATCCAGTCCAGACACCCCCCCCCCCCCCACACCGCACACAGCTCAGTACCCCCCCCCCCACACACACACCGTCCTACAACCAACCACACCTTCACCCTGCAATAAATAACTAGGTTACATCCATTCCATAATTAACATAAAAATAATAAAAACAGGGATACATTCATGTCTACATATCCCCCTCCCAACTTTTACCCTAGCTTCCATCCCCACCAGCAGTACCAACACTAGCTGCAGAGGTCCATTTTGTCCCACTCAATCTCTCTTATTCCCGGTTTATTCAGTAGCTTGATTGAATGAGGTATAAAGGATTTTTTGAAACGATTATATTTGCACCAAGGGAGTCTGAACCTCCTCCCAACGTTCAGATAGATGTATTCCCCATTTAGTGCATGATCACCAGTGAGTGAGCATAGTAAAGGCACAGTATTGCTTACCATTTCAAGTACTGGAATGCACACCAGTCCATGTGACTATTTTTTCCTCCAGACCATCGCTGCATACCTCTTCAGCAACCTCTGCAAAAAAAGTTAAAAGAGCAACAGAAAATTAACATTCACTCACACACTTAACCTTAAATAGGCACAAGGATACCCACCAAGCTCATCACTTCTATATCATTGTCAGAATTGTGAGCTAAATCTGAGGGGGGGGGGGGGGGGGGGTTCGGTAGACTGGTGGAACTACAGCATTCTAGCTCGCAGTGGCAGAGCTTCGACTGGTGGAACTACAGCATTCTAGCTCGCAGTGGCAGAGCGTCGTAGTGGCACTGTGTCTCGTCCCGACAACAGGGAAGAGACATTGAAATCGCAGCAGCCAGCATCGTTAACAGTTGCACGTCTGTTCTTGGCACGAAGGCACTCTTTTATGAAGATGATGAAGCGAAGGAAGACTTCAACTCATGCATGTAACTGGCGAGAATGAATTCCGATGAACAAGAATGACTCGCGCATTCGTTTAAGAGTAAACATGAACACCAACATGACTCAATGAATGCAATTGCTGTGAGCAAAGCAAACTCCGAACTATCACAGAGTAGCCGAAGACAACGACGTGTAGGCTACCGTTTTGAAATTCACCAATTTGACGACAAGGCTTCGTTAACCTCTAACAATAGCTCTACAAGAACGGGACAGTGCAGTTAGTTCGTGAGCAAGTTACTCAAAAAAACCTATTGATGTTACCACAATGGGAAAACCGAAGCAGCAACAGCTATGCTTTACCAAAAATAATGCAGGACATTGCCTCGTTTTACTATACTGTAGTGCCCATTTTTTAAGCAAGTTAGCGATGTGCATTTAGATCTTGTCGCACTTCACTTCTGCTTTGATTCCCTTGCGTTAGCCGAGTAAGCTAGGCGGCTAATTAACTGAGGCCTAGCTTTCTAGGCTGACGTTCGGGCTCAGCAGTATTAGCCAGATAGATGTTGCTAACGTTCTCTGACAAGCCAAATAAAGTGGGCTCACCTGAAATTGACCACTACAACCATATAATATCGACCCAAGTATTACGTTTACGTTTTCAAGATGTGTAGAACCAGACCTACTGTCAATGAGAACTACACACCATTTCGACAACGCAAATATCGCTAGTAGTAAGCTTACAATAGCTTGGTAGCGCGGGAAATTCAAAAAAATAACGTATTTCTAGTCCTTGGGGGGGGAAATGAGCAAACATCCAACTTCGATAACCACTTGGCTAAACTTTGCACATCAACCACTGTAGACGTTTCAGACTATATGCTTGTGTATTTATGTTAACAAATTAACAAACTTCTCTTTATAACTTACCTCGAGGCGGCTGGTTGGTTTGTGTCACTGTGGTGGGGAGTCTGGCTGGTGACAGTGTGGAGCTAAAATCCGGACCGCGCTCGTGCCGAGACGGCTCTCTCGCCACTTTAGCTTCAGGTTATGACGACGTGACGTAGGCGCGTCATACGTGATATGAGAGCTGAGATGATTCAATCAGAGACTCCTGTATAGGGAGGGAAAGTAATCTCATCGCCCCCTGCTGGCAACGTTCCAACCCCCTGCAACAAATGAATGTTTTTTTTCTTTGAAAAATTACATCTCGGCCCTGACGACGAAGTAGAAGTAGTGGCAGTCATATTATGGGCATGTTGGCCCGTTTTATCGAATCAGGTGGTAAAATGTTTGGTTTTTCACTGATCTGAGCTGATTTTAATATTCTTTAAAAAGCTAATACAGAACTACACTGACTGGCATGTGTGGCTTGTTTACTCCATGTAATTAGCATAGCCAAATTAGCATAGCCAAACATGAGCCAGAGAGGTGGTTACTCGTCACCACAGAAGCCATCATATCTACTAGAGAATTTAAAACCATACCAAAATGATCGCGTGTATATATGTGTAATAAGAAGACAATGTGGAACTCATAGGATTACAAGAATGTGAAGATATGCGAAGAACTTGCGTTCGTTCGCGTTCATTTGTTTCTCTGTGCTGTCAACGAGGCGCGAAGCACAGCATGCTGGGAGCTGTAGTCCGTTTCCGACCAGATTGGCACAATTTCTATTTTTCTTAAAAGGGCAAAAAATGACTTACGATTTTCACAGGTAGTAGTTCATGCTATTGTGTACGCTGAAAAATGTGTCTGGTGTTATAGTTCCAAGTCATATCTTTGTGGGATTTTTTTAAAAACTTGTCTATGGGAGTTTCAATAGGATCACCCTGGTGTTTGGAACGTAACCGCTAGGATCGCTGCTTTCCACTTTCCCTCCCAATATTGATCAATATATTATTATATATGGCCATATATGATCCACCTAAAATGACTTTATAATGTCGAGTAAATGTCCAATGTCGTGCAAAATGTGCTTGCTGAACTAAAAACATCAAGAAATACAGACTGAATAGTGGAATACAGTTTTGTTTTGCCAGCCATATATTTTAAAATATATGGATCAATATATAGTAATATGTTGTTCAATAATATATTGCTATATATTTTCAAATATATGAGCGTGTTTGTGATATATTGTGATATATTTTCTAATGTATTGCAGTATAAATTGTAGTATATTGCAGTATATTTTCCTTCCGTAAGGGATATATCGATGGCCTTTCGATCATACGTGATTACCAAATATCAATGATACATCAATCATAATAAGGACGACCTTGAATCAATGTTGTTTCAATATAATTGCTGTCAACTTTATTTTAGGTCGGGTTACATCGGTTTAACAATGGTGATTCAACATCTATTTTGCATCAATATTTCAATGTCGACCATTCTGATGATTCAGATGGAAAATCAATATCTATTCAATGTCAGCTTGCTATCTGGGAATGATCTCAGTCTGTTCCATAATACTGGATTGTGCACTCTTGTGTCAGCTCCATATCCATCAATGTTAACCTGGGTTTACCATCCCCTCTGACTGATTTTTTTTTTTTTAAACCACATTCCCACTTGCCTGGTTAGCACCAGACCTAATCTTTCAGATCGAAACGATTGTGTAGAACTAAAGGCAGTATGGGAGTTCCCAGGCTACATTCCCACAAGAGTGCTCTGAAAATGACATTGAAAATGATTTTCCGGATTTCAGAGGCCCACTGTGTCCAGAGAGTGATGCCAGAGATTCTAGAGATATACCAACATAATAGGTGTCTATGGGCACCTAACGCGACCAGGTTCCGGTCTACCTAAAGGGCCGTGTCATAATGCTCCTATAATGAATAGAACAGTCCTTAGGTCTGCCTAGGTCTGCCTAAGGGTGGCCATAATAGAACTAGGAAACAATGGGCCAATGGAAACTCTCTCTCTCTCTACTCTCTCTGGTGATGCCTTGCCCTTTTCTTCCATTCTCTCGGGGGTGACTGAGATGAATACACCTTTTAGTGGCGAAGAAGCAGTGAAGCGGGCGAAGGTTTGTAGATTTTATTATTATAATTTTGAATTATTATTATGATTATATTTATTATTTCTTCTCATTATCTTTGCATCTCTGGCTGCCCAAAGAACTGAAGTCATTGTTTGTACCAATGACTGTACATAATATAGGCTTATATGCAGTACAATTGTGTAGGCCTAGTGTTATCTATATATAAACTACGACTACTACTATGGGCCTACTGCTACTACTACTACTACTAGGCCTAATAATAATAATAATAGTAATAATAATAATAATAATCATTAAACATTTTATATTGCGCCTTTCAAGATATGGACACTGAACAATAACAGTGAGGGTAAAAACAGCAATTAATAAGAATAAGAATATCGATGCATAACCTACAGGTCTTATTTTAAACATAAGTTTAGCCAAGCTACTTTGCCAAGTGTATAATGGTGTATCAAGAATGTCTTCTAAAAAGTTTGGATTGATTGGTAGACAGTGTTCAAATGGTGTATAATATATGCCTGTTAAAACTACTCTACCATGACTTAGGACCTCACCTTTGTACACGATTATGTAGGCCTAGTTAAGCTCAACAACAAGCCAAACAGCAAACATCACTGCTTTTTACATTTCACAAGACACAAGCTCCCTGAGCCCTTGACTTATTTTACAGGCCCTTAACTATCGAGGTCCTCAAAACACTACATGCCTTGCGTTTATTCTAATTATTGTCATCTACCATTAACCTTTATTTCACGTCAGTTGTAAAAAATGGTGTGTGATACACCCGAAAAAGGACTGTATGATAGAGGTTGGATCAGGTATACAACAAACACCACAGGCTGTCCGGCCAGAACAGTATGAAGATGTCCAATGAAGTCAGACACACACAGATGGGAATGCAAACTGTGGTTTTACTATAAAAGTAGAACATACAAAACAAGACATAAGCAAATATACATAAATGAATATATACATAATAATGAAATAAGGAAATTACACATACAGAGTATATACAATATATACAAGGGGGGAAACTGAGGATAGCTGCCTACAGCAGCTATCTGACCAAGGGGGAGGGGAAACATGAGGGTGACTGCCTACAAGCAGCCATCCTAAGCAGGGGGGAATGAGAAGGGGACAACATGACACAGCTACCTACAGTATCTGTGCAGACCTGGGGCATGGGTATGAGCCTGCTTAAAGCAGACACACAGAGCATGCATTAACAGACATGAGTGAGATGTAAGCACTACTCCACCATAGCAGTACATTACTGAGCCAATGTACTCTCTGGCAGAACCATGGCATGGAGAAATGAGTAACATACTATGCAGCTACCAGATACAAACAGTACAGTAAACAAATACAGACATGACATAACATAGTAACAACATAATACAGTTGACTCACTCTCAGAGACGCACAGCAAGCAAAGAGTACATGAAAGGACGCTGGGACCCCGATACGTCCAAGAGAAGAAAGAGAGAGTTGGGTCCCATGCATCGATTCCCCGTCCGAACAGTGGTCTGAGGAGTGACCTCAGTGTCCTGGCCCTATATGCACACAGTAGCACAGCAGGGTGCCGAGCCAGGGGGTGTGCCTGTTGCCGGGGGCCCCTAGCAACAGCTGCTAAGAACAGTGAGGAGAGGTCTGACTTTTGAGGGCTCAGGGGGCTCAGGGTGTCATGATCCGGCCCTCTGTTTTGTTTTGGACTCCTGTTTGTTTACCCCCTGTGTTGCCGCCCATGTGCTTTTGTTTACGTTTTTGCCCTGTCATTTCCCCTGTCAATGTGACCTTGTGTTTACTTGTCTAGTTCCTTGCCCCGCCCACCGTTTGTCTCACCTGTCCCATTATCCCGGTTTAACTAATGATTCCTGGCTGTCTTCGATTCCCAGTTTTTGTGTGTTAATCGCCCTGTTTAGTCCCTTTGATTGTAGTCACCTGTCCGTTGTCTGTCTCTCGTTGCCATTGTCACTGTTTTCATGTCTCCAGTTTCTGTTCCATTGTTTTCACCTGTGTTTTGATTGCCTTGCTTGTTCCCTCCTGTGCCTCTCGTTCCTGTCATTGATTTCACCTGGTTCTGTAGCTTGGTTCACTTGTCTTGCTGTTCCCACCTGTGCCTCATGTCGTTAGTTCTCATTGTCTCTTGATTTGCTCCCTGTGTGTTAATTGTTTCCAGTGTATTTAAGTCCTCATGTTTCTCTTTGTCCTTGCTGAGTCATTGTCATTGCGTGTCGTAAGTAAACGTTTCAAGTCCAGGCATTTTCTAAACCTTTGTCCTAGTCTTGTTGTATCAATGTGCTAAGAGTTTTGATCCCTCGTGATCTTTTGTTTTGGGTGCTGTTTTGAGTTTGTTTGAATTAAAATCCCGGAAACATCCACCTCGTGTCTGTGCTGCATCTGGGCTCCAACCTCAATTCGTGACACAGGGCTCACAATTCTTAACAATAGCCCTGTTGTTCACTGTTTACATTTATAAAACGTTATAGGCCTACAGTACGTCCCCCACCCCCTCCCAGCTTCTGTTGTGTATGGCTGTTAGCAGTGGAACATTGTGGTCGTACTGTAGGATGTGGCACAGGCCTTTTTCAAATAAACCATCTTGACAAATACAGTAAACCGTCTTGCCCTAGATTCTGTACAACTCAACACAACCAACAAGATATAGTGTTGAAAAAAAAAAAACGTAAGGTGCACTGTGTAATGTATTTAGTAGTTTATTTCCAGAATTCACGTTGCTCATTCAGAAAAGTTACCTTTTTCATGAATACTTAACACCACCATCAAATTAAGCATTCACTATGGCTGGAAAAATTGCAGCCTACTTATCATGTGAAAAGGAGGATTTTCTCTATGGTCTACCATTTTGAATTTCCAGACATTGACATTTTTAGCTGCAAAGGTAACTATAATTTGGTCAAATTAGTAAAGATTAGTTTGTTATTTAGGAAATATTCATGAACATATTCAATTTGGCAATAGGCAGCACAGTTTCAATGAGCAGTTGCAATATCCTACTCTGGACAACACCATACACCTTTAACAAACAAAAGTGTTAAGGTCAGACACAATTACTGCATTACTACACTTAATTGTCACAATGAAAATGCAAAATGTGTGAAAAGATGTAAAATATGCTTGAACTTTTAGCAGTGCAGATAAAGCCAAAATTAGCTCACTTTGCTATGCAAGAATATGAAATTTGGTTAAAAAAAATATCATTGGAATGCACTCTTTCAAAAAGGGGAGGTGGTAAATTGTAACTGTACAGAGCATGTGGTAATGGTAACTGCACAGTGCGTGTGGTAATGGTAACGGTACAGTGCGTGTGGTAATGGTAACGGTACAGTGCGTGTGGTAAATTGTAACTGTACAGTGCGTGTGGTAATGGGAACTGTACAGTGCGTGTGGTAATGGGAATTGTACAGTGCGTGTGGTAATGGTAACTGCACAGTGCGTGTGGTAATGGTAACGGTACAGTGCGTGTGGTAATGGTAACTGCACAGTGCGTGTGGTAATGGTAACGGTACAGTGCGTGTGGTAAATTGTAACTGTACAGTGCGTGTGGTAATGGGAACTGTACAGTGCGTGTGGTAATGGGAATTGTACAGAGCATGTGGTAATGGTAACTGCACAGTGCGTGTGGTAATGGTAACGGTACAGTGCGTGTGGTAAATTGTAACTGTACATGAACATGGTAACGGTGGTCATGTGTAAATAAAAGGGGCCGGCCTAGCAAGTCTGCTACAGAGTCACCGCTGATTCCCACACCAGAATGTGAACTGAGTAAATCTGACAGAAGAGCTGACAGAACATCTTTCAAGCCACAGAAAGAAGTCCTGTTGCCTACAACTAATTAGTTGCATTTTGACCAGCACCCCTATTAACTAAAAAATGAATAAAGAATTCTTATTGGCTTTGGCTTCTTTCTTTTTTTTTACATGAAGCTTTTTTTTAAAAAAATGAAACATACAAGGTCCATTCTTTTCTGTTTACACACCATCTTGAACTGAAGGCCTCATGGATTGTGTTGTTGTTGTTGTTGTTGTTGTTGTTGTACTCTTGATAATCTTGTGATAGCTGTCTAATTGTCACTTCTCAGACTTGTTCAGTGTGAAGAAGCACATTGCAGATTGTTAATATTTACTGCTGGCATGAAATAACATTATTTATTTATTTTTGACAAGACTGACTGAAATCATAGTGTAATCATAGTTCTCTACTATTACCATCATTACTATCTAGCCTATTAGTTCTCGGTTTGTATGTAAAAGGCCTGTACTGTATGTATTCCACTTATTTCAGCCAGGTCAGCCTACTACAAGCATTACATCTTCAAAATAAAAGTGCAGGTATAAAGTAAAGCATTTTCTGCCATGGGGTGATATCGGTTAAAGCTGCAAGAAAAAAAAAAGATCAAAGAAGTGGAAAGAAGAGCAAAATACGAAGAACCCCAGTCTCATCTGCAGAGTATAGGGGCTGTGGTTTGAGCAAACGAAAAGTTTCAGCACAACCGCAAGCAGTGCATCTACAGGTCAGATCAAGGTTGAGGACTTGCTTTACAAACAGAGTCTGGGGGTTTCTTCAGCAGTTGGCTGTGATTTGTCATCTTGTCAACAGCATCAATTTTGCAAAACACTTAGACGTACAGTAGCCTACTTCGACTGAATCTACCATTGCTGGACTTTGACATGGCGCAGGTTAACAAGTGTTTGAGGGCTGTGTTTGTGACATGTAACTCCATATTTCTGGTAAGTAGGCCTAACTACATGAATCTTATTCTGGGAATAACATCTGAATTTACCTGTTTGAGACATTGGTACGAATCTGTGTGTGTGCCCATGATGACAAGTTGACATTATGGCTATGCACACTGTATACCATGATGACAAGTGAGACATTAAACAAGATGGCTATGCCTGACATGAACAGTTGGCCTGTCATGACAAAATGATAATAAACCCTGTCATAATAATGAATCTGTTAACCCCCTTAGATTCTTACAATCACGGGGCTATTGGCATCTCTGAGGGGCCGTGGCCTAGTAAGTAACAGTCCTTTATTAACCCTTCAAAGATCTTTGGTAACACTTTACAATAACTACCCAAAAAAGCTTAATAAACACTTTATTGACATTTAATTATACTTAACACTTAACATAGCATTTACAAATGTTTGTAAATGAGTAAGAACCAAACTACGACAGCACAGTGGAGTGGGAATCAACTTCTACTGTGTGGGTTTTATGTGGTTTCATGCCTTCTGGTCTTTGAAGGATACACTTCCAGGAGCGATAAGACTGTGCTGTGTCTGCTATATTTAGACAGTTTAGTATTTAGTATTTCTTGCCCATTTGTAAACATTTGCAAATATTTTGTTGATAATTATTCATTATTTATAAAGTGTTTATAAAGCTTTTTTTGGGCGGTTATTGTAAAGTGTTACCAGATCTTTTCCTTCATTCCCTCTTACACATCTTTACTGTTTAGTTTCCTCAAGACATTACATTGGTTTGTGGACATTTTTTTAATCAGCGTGTTACCTAAATACCTTTGTCCACAGTTTCCAGAAACTTGGGAAACAATTCTTGCTGCTGGGTTAGTAATAGGCACTGCCTCTCTTGGGATATTTGGTGCCCACAAAGCTAATACATGTGCTCTCGTTGTGGTAAGGAAAATAAGATAAAGTGTTTCATAGAGTACTTCTTAAATACAGTATCCTCATTCCATTGCAGTATCATTCACCATGTGTGGTTAAGGTTAAGTGTATCTCATTGACTTGCTTACACCCAGACCAAGACAATATCTACACCTGTACTGTATGTTGGCTTAACATTTGCATAGAAATATTTCATAGAGGTATAATGGCATGTATTTATTTTAATTCTTGCAATTCTTCTCAGTATTCAGGTGTAGTGGGCATAGGGATATTGATCTCCTCGTATTATGTTATGGAGCTGATGAAGAACAAATCTGAGGTAGGCAACTAAATAATCAACAGAACAACAAAGGGTGGGATTTCAATCAATTCAATGGAAATTATTGCAAGGTAATTAAGGGATTAAAATATAAATGAAAATAATCACAGTTTTAGATTCCAAATAACATGTATCGCAAATTGTGCTAAAAAGAGTTTATACTACATGACTTGTCGAGACCAACATTTCACCAAACAAATCTTACATTTCTCATTTGTTTCTATTCTATTCTAAATCACACACAAAAATGTATCCGATGAGTAAAATATAGGGATTAAAATGTAATCAATTGAGATACATTTGGAATTAAATTAATTGGGTATTTTTCCCTACATCTAATAATAATATAAGGTACACTTTATTAAATGAAATGTTTAATACACTCAATGCAATTATAAATAATGTTACCAACACCATATTGAGTCCCTCACAACATTTCATTTCTTTACTTGTAGATTGTAGATGCTCAGTGGATCAGAGGGCCGCTCAGAGCAGACTCAGAGGCTGTGGCTGCGTACAAGCTTATGCTTGGGTTTCTGTGTGCAGACGCTGTTATTATGGTATGGCTCACTTATTATGGTTATTACGGTATGGCTCACTTATTATGGTTATTACGGTATGGCTCACTTACTACGGTTATTACGGTATGGCTCACTTATTATGGTTATTATGGTATGGCTCACTTATTATGGTTATTTTAATCTTGGCTATTGTGAAAAATGAAATGTGTTCTTAGAATGTTAAGCATAATCTTTTGATACATACTTTGACAATTATTACTATAACTATTATTATAGTTAATATTATTACTATATTCCTTATGTCATTATGTCATCATTCACAGGGCCTATAGGCCAGTCAAAAAGGCCAAATCCCGGGACAAATTGCAATAGTAATAAGTACATTCGACATGACATCAACGCAGACATGCGCATGCAGACAGCAATGCATCCTGGATGAAAATGCTGCATGACGGTTAGATTTCCTGTCAAACTTCGAAATTTCGTCGACGTTGCGTTGACGAGGTGACATGTCACATGGTGTAAAACTATCGCGGGATGAATGCGGCTGCAGTCAGATCTTGCAACCTCTGCAGTTGCTTATCCCCTTCAACGCTCGTCGGCGGACTGCCTCCGAGGTCACGCGCCCATGAACTGGTTGGTCAACAACTCACTCAAGTGTGTATATGGGTCTTGTCTCACACCTCTAAACAAGTTTGCGCAGGTCCCCACTTCAGCTCCTCCTCACTGCCTGTCCCCCCACTCCTCACACGTGGTGTGTTAGTAGAGCAAACCGGTGCGAGCTCATCGTCTCGTTCATATTTGTGGCCGACTTTAAATGCTCTGTATTTAATAACACCCACATCGTGACAACAAGTTCTCGCTCACATGCTTCCGTCAACGTTGGCCGACAGCAACAAAGTCGTACGGGGCTACTGGTTCCTACTTTTAAGTGATCCTTAAAGGGACACTCCACCCATTAGCATTAGGCTTTCCATTGCCAGACACCCAGTCGTACTTTTGAATGGTCTTGCAACACGCTCTCAATCCCCCCTAAGACAGGAGAAATCCATATTCACCTCTTAACGCTTCCTCCTACAATGATGTAAAAATCGTCATTTTGCGTCATTGTAGGTGGAAGTGTAAGAGAGATGGAGTTCTGTTGAGACTACAAGCCTTTTTCCCACCCTTTCAACCCCGCCCATAGGGGGTTGGTCCTAATGCGCTAACAGATCAATCACAGATCAGTGTGCCAGTGCTTTTGAAATCACTGGCATTGAGGCGCCAGTAAGTCACTGGCATAGCTGCCTGGGTGTGGTCTGTGGAACTTGAGCATTGCAATGCACTATGGGGATTGTTGTCACAAATCCACAAGCACTAAAAAGTAATTTTGTGCCTCTTCTCAGCCAAGAAGGCACCAAATTAGACATTTATGCTACTATTCTGCTACATATATGACCTGCTTTCAATACATATTCATGTCTCCATCGTTGGAATGCCCCTTTAAACCCCCTTGCATCATAAAAATATACAGATTGATATTGCTTTTTTTCAAGGTCAAAGTTGGAGGTTTCCCATTCATTTTTCCATAGGGTGACGTTATAGGAGATACTAGCCCCTTAAGACGCGGCTTTATAAATGTATTGTTACCAGTATGGTAATGACCAAGTCGTGGTGCATTACTAAAGGGCCTGTGTTGTGTCATAGTATTGTAGTGCTATGGTAGTTACATTTCAATGACTATTACAGCGTGCCACTGGAGGTACGGCTATGTGAATAGGATTACATTTTAAATTATGACATATTGATTTGAAACTTTCACACTTGTTAAATCCACATTAGGGCAAATATTCTTTGTGTTGCAAGTTTTCTGAAATATGATGATTAAATATGCAAATTACGTCATATGCACTGACATATGTGATAACTCTGTGGGGTCATGTCAGGTGAAATCAGACACTTTGGGACCCGACCGACACAGATATCAATCATACTTGCTGTGCCTGTTTAGTAGCAAGGTAGCACCCCAGAACTGCATTTGCAGTTGCAGCCCTGTCCCTGACACTACTCTATTACTACTTCATTACAACTCATTTCAACCTTTATGTCCCATTATCTCTGAAATGAATAAAGAACCAAACACCCCATTTTCAGGTGTTGTTTATGACCGTACAGGCTATGTTTAGACAAGAAACCAGCCATTTCAAAATATACGTTTTTTTGATATTCAATTTAAAATCTTTCAATGTATCATAATTCTTATTCTGAAGGTTGTTGTATTCCATGCTGTGTGTGTAATTTGTAGAGCCAGAAAAGAGCTTTCAAACAACACCTCAGACATCCTTTTGTGACTTACACTGACTGATATAATCAAGGCTGAATGCATAGTGTCCTACCCTCATATGTAAACCTTTGCTAGTCTGTTTCTTCCTTAATATTGATGTCAGATTCACACAAATGCCGTTCTGGGGTGCTACCTTACTGCTAAACAGCCACAGCAAGTATGATTGAAATCCGTGTCGGTCTGGTCCCAAAGTGTCTGATTTAATGTGAAATGACTGTGGTAACAGACCAAGCATAAAGCAATTTGCAATAGTAATGGTTCATTCATTATATTTATCATTCAACCCATCTGCATCACATATTAAAAATCTATGCCCTCATCAATTTAGTGGAACATACTTTTTCCAAGGTCAAAAGTAGCAGGTTTTACCCACCGAATGGCAAAATGCATTGGAAATCTGCTACTCCTCTAACCTTTAAAAAAGTATGTTCCACTGAAGTGATGAAAGTCGATTTTTAATATGTGATGTAGGGTGGATTAAGTAGCAATAAAAAGGGTAAATCAATACTTTTGCAATTTGTTTTATGTTTAGCCCATTGTTTCAGATTTCACCACATATCTAAGTAGATGTGACCTCATTTGCATATTTAATCATATGTCAGACAACTTGCACTACAAAAATATTTGTCTGAGCTTGAATAACCTACTGTGAAAGTTTCAAAAAGTATGTTCCACTAAAGATAAATCTGTATATTTTTAATCCGTCATTTAGACAAAAAAAAACCTGGAATGATTACTATTGCAATTTGTTCTGGGTCAAACGCTAGATTGACTGGCCTACTAGGCGTGTGTTCTTTGTACTCATTTTCACCATCCTGCTGACATGGTCGTATGCTCTTCTGTTATTGTCGTATGACCTGTATGTTACAGTTCCTGGGGTTGGCAATGGCTGTACCTCTGCTGTGTCAGATGTGTGTCAGTAGACAGGAGAATACAAACGCAGCTGTGTGACTGACTACTCATCGATGGATTCCCAGCCCGGGTCCTTTGCAGACCCCTCCTCCCCGTCTCTCTCCCCATTCGATTCCTGTCCACCTCTCACACTGTCCTGACGAATGAAGTTGAAAAAGACAACAACAACAAAAAGATCTTATAATAAAAAGAAAGAGTAAAAGAGAATGCCAGTGTCAGTTTTTCTTTGCAGTTGTCACAAACCACAGGCAATATAGGCCTACTATATTTTGGTGAATATGTAAGGTTGCATAAACATATTTCAATATTTTGTCAAAATCATACAATGCGCAATTGAGTCAGAAATATCTCTCTCTCGTTTATTTTAATGTAGGGTATATGACTCTTTATGTTGTGGAGTTTCATAGATATTTGATTTTTTAAATGAAAAAAAACCAACAACCCTAAAATCTAAATAAATCAACTCTGTAATGTACTTCATTTCAACAGAATTTATTTATTTATTTTTGGTATGGCTGCATGGTAGTTTTAGTCTGGGAACTCCCATACTGCCTTAAGTTCTACACAATCGTTTCGATCTGAAATCTAACTTGTGATTAGATCTTGTGTTAATCAGGCAATGGTAGTTTGGGAGCAGGGCGAATCTGAAAGTCCTTCAAACCTTCTTGTCAGCTCACAAAAGCTGAGCAGAAACACACAAGGCTCTGGCGATAGTCATATAATGTTCAGTCACTGTTTTTCTTAATGTCACAAGTTAGTACACCCCTCACATTTTTGCAGATTTGTAGGTATATCTTTTCATAGGACAAAATTAAAGAAATGTAACTTTGACACAATTATTAGGACCTCTTTACAACATATATAACCACTTAAATTGTTGTTCACTCACAAAAAATCAAAATAAAGACATTAACGGTCAACCTCCCTTTTAATTTCGAGACCTTTCAGGCCACATTCGGGTTCACATTTTATATGAACTCAGTTCATCCCAGACTCAGTTCCTCCTAGACTCACTTCATCTCCGGTTCAATACTTACCTTTAAATCCATTTCAGGCAATTCATTGGACTTGCATCGCAATAAATAACTGGAACGAAATAGGGTGTTCTCCCTAATGTGGTATGCAATTGTAAATGATTATACACAATGGCTATTACAAGCATTCTTGCACTACTTCATTCTAATTCCAGAACACATGCATACCAGTTGCTATTATATAATGAAGATAGCCAGGCTGTGCCCTCCTAGTGACGCAACACTTTCAGCGTTGCAACTAGTCAGGTCAAAAGCAATGCAATTACTTTCTGAGTTCCCGAAAATACGGGAACTCCTCCCACTTTGTGGGTAAGCAAACAACCATAAGCAAACCAAGGGAGGCGGGTCAACCATGCAGTTTGGGAAATGTTAATTGTTATGCTCTTGGTCAGACCAAGTCTCGAAGAGATTTGAACGTCGATGATAATCAGGCTATAATAAAGGGCTGCACGGCAGCATTTTTTCTCAAAAATCTAAAAGTTTTTTTTTCATTGTGAATGGATAGGATGGCCTACTTACTCTGCTGTAAGAGGAAGTGAAACCCCACGTATGGCCGGGGTACATTTTCATCATTGAAAGAAGAAAAATCCGCACTCACCAACTAAGTCTCATTATTTATGTATAGATTACCACCATGTCCAAAAGCAAACGCGTTTCGGCTATCAAGCCTTCATCAGTGCGTGGTGGACTTAGTTTGTGAGTGCGGATTTTTCTTGCGGATAATCGCGCACCCAAAGACATTTTTTCCAACAAGTTGAGCGCGTCCTCTGACAAAACTTGAAGACTACATTTTCATCATTCTCATTCTCTACAAAAACCACAAACCCCAAACACACAAAGGAATGTAGGTCACAGCTTGACTTGTGGCCGTTGTGAGACACACTGGGGGTTCACGTCTACACCTGTGACGTGTGATCTTTCCCGCACTCCTACAGACCTCAGACCAGTCGCGTGCAAAGGCATTTGAGGGGGGCGGGGGCATGTGGAACTTCCGGCTCCCTAACTAGGCTATAGAGTAGAGTTTCTCAAGGGGGGTGGTACAGCCCCCCAGGGGACGTTGGGGAGCTCTAGGGGGGGATTAAGAAGGATACAGCTGAGAGGGGGCTGTGCTTGCCATTGGGGGGCATTAGTCCATTTAATTCTTTAATACTAAGGGGTGCGTTGTCAGTCTCATGATGAGGTCAAGGGGGCAGTTGAGGAGGCTTGTGATGAAGCCAAAGGGGTGTTTGTTCAAAAAAGGTTGAGAACCACAGCTATAGTGTTTTTCAATACTGGGGTCGGAACCCTGTGTGGGGTACCTGGAAGTCAAATTAGGGTCGCCTGAAATGTCTAGGTTTGAAAAAATAACACTGATTAATATTACATAATAACTCATTAGAGAGGCTTGTGAAAATGTTTTCCCAATAATGTTTCACTCACTAAATCTCCTCTCACTTGATCTTAAATCTGCCCATGTTGCACTAACTTTGTTGACTTAAACTGTTCTTCCGTGTTTATTTTTGTCTATATGTGGTTTAGATGTTCATTTTATGTAAACTGGGTTGGATAACACAGTGTTTACTGAGTGTAATGCAATGCATTCACTGTGTTACTATGGTTGTATTATTCTTCTGCTTGATGGCATGCCATGGTGAGAACCTATAGCCTAGTCATTTTATGTCATGGACATTGTTAGCTTTCCTGTAATGGCATTTTCTTCACTAATTCAGATAAGACGGCTGTTTTGGTAATTATTATTAATCATCATATGCTGACATTGCCGTATGCCCTGTACACTGTATTATAGATCTGTAGCAATGGATGTGCCTCTGCTGTCAGATAACAAGACAGGAGAGGAGTTGACCACTTAATGTTGCCAGTCTATCACTGTTACCTGTCCTGTCTTGCACTTTATGTCGGTCTGTAAAATGTCAGTCCTGTATATGTCTATGTCCTGGCATGGTATAGAGAGAAAAATGAATTGCATTTTTCATGTATGACTTGTGCCTATGAAGAAAGTGAAACTAAAAGCTGACTTGACTTGACTTGAGTCATACCCAAGTAACAGAAACATGGACGGGGACATAAGCACAGAAACAACAGTGTGAGGAGTGTACTAAATCAGGCCACCATTACGTGTAAAAACAGTAAAGGACAATGTAATCTGCGTGCCAGTTTTTTCTTTGCAGTTGTCTCAAAAATACTTTATAGTACTGTATATTGTTTTGTTTGATAGGCTACAATATTGTCAAAACCAATATAGCGCCATTGGCGATGTAAATAAGCAATGCAGACCTCACTGTCTTTCATTTTTTATTATTATTACCTTCGCCAGAAGGTTATGTTTTGACCGCCGTGTATTTATTTGTTAATATGTTTGTTTGTACTTCGTATAACTCAGACAGAACTGAGCCGATTTTTATGAAATTTAGTGGGATGATTGGTCATGACCCAAGGAACAATCGATTACTTTTTGGGAGTGATTGGGTCAAAGGTCAAGGTCAAGGTCACGAAAAGGTCAAAAACGTAAGAACTGAGCCGATTTTTATGAAATTTAGTGGGATGATTGGTCATGACCCAAGGAACAATCGATTACTTTTTGGGAGTGATTGGGTCAAAGGTCAAGGTCAAGGTCACGAAAAGGTCAAAAACGTCAATTTGCGATATCTCGGTTAAATGGCATCCGATTTGCCTGAAACCAGTGCCAAGATGTGCAGAATTCAATTCCCGATCTTGTGATGTGCCACACGTCATGGTGGTGTCCATACGTTTTTTAGCGGTTGGGGGTCAACGGTCAGTGGGGTCAAGACCTTGCGAAATGCACGTTTCTCATCTTAACTCGGTCAATTCTGGACCGATTTCTAATTTCACACGTGTCCACCACAATCTCCATACTAACACCAAAATTTGGAGAATGTTATGCCCCACACTCTGAAGATGGCCAGAAAAAAATAAGTGGCGTAGGCGAAGGTTTGCGCTCTACCGAGTGCCCATTCTAGTCTTAAAATGGAGTCATTTCATGTTCTGTTTTAGAATATTTTTTTATTGAATAGAAGCATATACAATCAAACATGATATTAAAAAGTACAGAATCCACATTAGAGATGTGTCCTGTTCATATGCTGGCACTGAGCGTTCCAAAACTTTTATGGAACAAACTGTAAAAAAACATATAACTATCAAAACCATTTAAATACAAATTTCATGCATATTTAGAAAATAAATCTGATTGTATAACATCAGGAAATTTGGTAAATAAATCTCATATTTTGTATGATAAATACAAGCATTAAAATGCAGATTTTAACAATCTTAACAGAGAAAGACTACTGTATAAGAACACTTGATTTATAAAGTATGTTTAAAAAAAACAAACACTTGATTTATTAATTCTGAAAAGAGCTCTTTATTCATGACCTGGTGTATACTATATAGTAGTACATGAAGTCTCAATACTGTTTAACGCAATACAGAAGAGCAGGAAAATAACAAAGAAGTAGGGCTGAGACTCGATTACAAAATGTAATCGCATCAACCAGAGGCTTTAATTAATTAATCAAGGCTTTGAAATTAATTAATCGAAATGAATCACATTTTAATCACATATAAATATCTTGAGAACAGTAACAAGTATTTTTACATGGATTTTGAAAAATGACATAATACACAAGCTCAACAAAATACCGTTTTTTTACGTGGTAATTAACCAAGATCAACAGACCAGTGCATTTTTTAGGTAGGCCTATAGGGTAGACCTTCTGTAAACTATAACATTGTTTTTTTGGGGTTTTTTTTTGTAAAACAAAATCCTTTCAAGTACAGTCTGAGCATTGTAAACCCTGATTATGGTATTAGACAACATCTCTCTATTGCTTCAGAGGCTATGACAGACTGTTGATGTATCAGCAGTTGATTACAAATGAAATAAGCAGAGGGAAAACATGATCTCAATTTCAGCAGGCTGTACACCACTAGGCGTAATGCTGCCCTCCACTGGTCTAATCCGGAACTGTCACTATATTAGAGTGAAATTACAGTAAAATTGGTTATTTTTTAAAAATCGTGCTAATGTTTGTTGAGTTAATTAATTGAGAGTAATCGCATTAAGTCCCAGCCCTACAAAAAAGTACAACAACAAATGTTTCCAAAATGTGTTTTGACGTAATTCAAAAATGATGTGTTTATAAAGTGAAAAATGCAAGTAAACATGATGCAAACCATAATACTGGTATATTATGGACAGTAGCCTATAACAAAAGACCTCCATCCCCATAAAATAGAAATATAATAGAAACAGTATAGTTACAGTATATATTTTTTATAGCTAAAAGACAAGCAGACTACTTTTGATTGCTAAAAGACTTGATCTTACTAACTGTAGTGACTTACTTACTGTTGTGTACGCGTTACATAGGCCTACCTACAGTATTGCAAAACAGTGTAGCGAAATGTAACAATTTCTGATAACAGTCAGTAACAGTGCAATGCAGGAAAAGAAAGTAGATGAGGCAGACTGATTGTAGACTCAGTTCTCCACTAGTTTCTGAGTATCCTTGGAATTGAACTCACTAGTCTCTGGGGTCGATACCTGACAGAGTTCCGCGTCAGTGGAGGGTTTAGTGCCCCCAGAGGCAGCAGGTGGTATGGCAGCCGGACGCTTTTGGAGCTGACGGATCATCACAGTAGCGAGGATAATCCGAACAAGCTGGAAACCATGAATACAAAAATAGAAGGGTATAGTAACTTAAGACTTCACATAGACTTAAAAATGACATGAATAGACATTATTGTCATATTATGACTGAAAGATCATCATCAGGAGTTATTTTATGACATTTTTATGTTACATATAATAATTTCTTGACATTTTGTTTCTTGACATGCAATGATATCACTCTTAACAGCAATGGGAGTGGCATTGTCACTTAGCAAACTACTAAAAGAAAGGTGCACTGTGCATTTTTTGTATTTTATTTCCAGAATTCATGCTGTCCATTCATGAATGTTACCATTTTCATGAATACTTAGCACCACCCTCAAATTCTAAGTATTCATTATGACTGAGAAAATTGCACTTTGCATACATGAAAAAGGGAGATTTTTTTCAGCTGAAAAACTTACTTTACTTTGCTCATACTAGTAAATATTACTTCATTATTTTGTAAAAAAAAAAACACAAAAAGATCAAATTTGGCAGTAGACCGCATAGATTCAATGAGCAGCATAGTTGCAAGTCCTACTCTGGCCACCAGGGCTTGACACTGGCACCTGCCAACCGGCCAAATGCTGGTAAAACTTGGCTGTGGCTGGTAACAATTTCAGGGTCACTAGCCAATTTGGCAAGTAGCTTATTCTATGGTATGACATATCAGAATAGCGTATATTCTGCACTTTGCCCCTTGTGTATCAAGAAAAAGCTCAGTTACTCTGTTTCTATTTGTTTGTTTTATTTCCGTGTTGAAACCCATTCAGTCAGCTTCTTGCTTTAAGCATCTCATCTTCTGAGGTTAGATGTACAGCCTCATGATGGGAGAAAAAAAAATCAAATTTGGCCAGTAGAATAGCTGGATGGCTAGTGACTCTGGAAAATGACTAGCCACAGTGGCCGACAAGCAAAAAAGTTAATGTCAAGCCCTGCTGGCCACCATCCTGCACAGTGCACCTTTGATGTCTGCCACATTTCAGTTGTGAGTGCGGTATAATCTGTTAAAAACTACCTCCAGAGCCGCCAGTGCAAAACTGAGTGGTATGGCCGCTTCCAGAGTCAGGAACTTTGATCTCTTCTCAGACATGTACTTCATGATCTGGGTGAAGAATGATGGAGGTCAACACTGTGATAATCACATTCCAGCAAAATACTGTAGACTTACACATAGTACAGTACTTAACCCCTTAGCGCAGAGCCTATGTTATAACCTTACTGTCCCCAAAATTGTAATGGCTACGACTTAATGTGTTACTTAAGGCTCTCTGTACTCTCATAGCAATGTTGTTATGATGTAGTTGATTATTTTCAACAAATAGTGAGTAGTGACCCCATCTGCAGAAAGAGGCTACCTGTGCATCTTGGATGAGGCTGATGTAGTTAGTAGATTCAGTCTTACATTAAACATATTCACATTGAAAATTGATATATACATGTAGTGACAATAACAGGCACTCTGTTACTGTATACTAGGCTATTCAGTTCTGTTCTACGTAGGTGTCAAGGCAAATGTGT
Organism: Engraulis encrasicolus; assembly: GCF_034702125.1. Lineage (NCBI taxonomy): Eukaryota > Metazoa > Chordata > Actinopteri > Clupeiformes > Engraulidae > Engraulis > Engraulis encrasicolus. The sequence goes on along the minus strand of NC_085868.1, from coordinate 50,247,311 downwards.
TAATCCAAGTGTCAGCATTACTAAAAACAAACAGGACATCGGAGTGCCTCTGGGTCTTCACCTTTTTACGCCCTGAACAAGGCCATAAGGGCCAAAAGGCGTAGGCACTGTAGCCAAATTAACTCATTCAGTGCCAGCCATTTTCAAATTCAGACTGGGGGGTTGCCAGGCTTTTTTCAACATTTGAGTGTTTTTTCAAGAGCCATGAAAATTTGAATTCTTTGTCTATGTGAACAACAAACATACCAGATCAACGTGTTAGGCCCCACCCCCCATAAAAAAACGCAATTGACTTGATACCAAGTCTTTGGCACTGTGCCATACATTCTGAAAAGACTCGTTTTCAAGTCCATGGCACTGAAAGAGCTACAAGGAACCTTGAGAGTCCCTCAGATTTTCTCTACTCGTCAGCAATAGGCCTACTAGTCAAGTACAAGTAACGGTAAAGGTAGGCTACGAGTGCGTTACAATATGCGCCCTTGCCTCCTCCACTTGTGCTTGTCTCCTCGTACCAGGAAGTAATATGTCATGATGACATCACTGACAACAGCATTATATTTCAATATCTTGCAAAAGCTCAATTGTAAAGTCTTTTTCTCATTTGTAATTGGGATGGTGAATGAAAAACAGTCCCTCAAAAGTTGTTGTGGCTAGGCTGACAGCTGGGAAACTTTATCGTTTTCTCCACGGAGGAGGGGCCAGGAGGCGGGACGAGGAGACAAGCACAAGTGGAGGAGGCAAGGTCGCATATTGGAACACACTCTGCATGTATAGGTTAGAAGTCAGAGATGATCCATCCATTTTCTGACCCAAACTCTTGCAATCACACAAGTACAACTGTTGGTTTTAGATATTGACCTATTTTGGTTGTGAAAAAAAACACAGCAGAGACGATAGACACATACCACAAATTTTAGGTTGTTGACCCGCAAGCCCTGCATGAGAAAGGTAACCATGCCGATGGAACAGGCTGTGATGAACTGAGGAGGAAAGAAAAAAAGAGAAAAAAAAACATGCACATTAGAGAAGTGCATTCTGCTAGCAGCAGTGGTTCCCAAACTAGTGGGGACAGTGTTGCCAGATGTGTCTGACCAAATCCCGCCCAAAAGGTTCTCAAAAACCGCCAAAATGTGCTAAATTCCGCCCAAATTCAACAAATTACATTGACTTCTATGAGCCCAAAACGGCGTAAAAAACCGCCAAATAGCCAATTTTTCCCATTTTTCCCTGCCGACGCTCATCCCAAGTAGCCCAATTGGGCGGGCACCCGCCCAATCTGGCAACACTGAGTGGGGAGGCTGTTTGCACAAAACACTCAATATAAGCTTCTATATAGTATAACCATTACATACATTGATTAGTAATACTACTCACTTGTACTGTTAACATATGTATGTACCTTTTCTGTGCATTTCACATTAAAATGTAGATAGCAAATATTGAGAAAATGTTCTCAGTTCCCAGCAGATAAAAAAATGGGAATCACTGTGTTAAGCCTCATTTACACACACTGCTGCTAGTTACTCGCTCAGCGAGTTAAGGCAACTGAATGTCTATGTGTTCCAGCGAGACGAGAAGGCGAGTAGGCGAGGAGTGTACAGGCAATGCGATGTGGGTGGTTCCGAGTTGAAAATATTTTAACTTTGAGCGAGGCGAGTAAGTGAGTAACCAATTGGAATGCAGAGTTCTATTCAGGACTTCTCGTCTGTGCATTGGCAGTTAAAGCGTTTAGCGAACGTTCCATGAGGGAGTGGCAAGTAGGCAAGCGAGCGAGAAGCTAGGAATTAGCAGCGATGTGTGTCAACGTTGCTTAAGCCCTGGACTCAACTCACCACTGCAAAAGGCCACTCAACCTCCTTCTTGGCCCCATAAATCCCCAAACAGGCCACGATCAGCATCCCGGCACAGCATATGCAGATAACAGCCCTGGCGAACATTAAATCCTCCGACAGCAAAATAGTCTCTTTGAAGAGGCGATTCTCTGTGAAGAGAATATCCATGTCTTCCTTCTGTAAATAACAAACAACATATCAGTTTTTTTTCAATATCCCAATTTCCATTACATTTCGTGTGTGTGTGTGTGTTCTCTGGTTTCATATAACAGTAAAAAGTCTTAAGCTGTGTGTGTGTGTGTGTGTGTGTGTGTGTGTGTGTGTGTGTGTGTGTGTGTGTGTGTGTGTGTTTTCAACACAGTCTCATCCCAACTCGCCAACTTCGGAATAGCCTACCGTTGACCAGGCCGCAAGATTGGACGTTGCGGGCATACCTGCCACGTCACGTTGACAAGGTTGCTCAAACCTTGACCTTTCCCTAACCCTAATCGTCAGTGAAGTTATGCTGCCACAAGGGGGTGCCTTTGAGGCACATGTCACTTTTTGATATCAAGGGCATACCTTAGACGTCAGAAATTGCTGTCTGGTCAAATATATTCAGAAATTGACAAGTTGGGATGATGCACAGCGGAACAGAGAGTGTGTGTGTGTGTGTGTGTGTGTGTGTCTCACCGAATTAAATCCCACATTAAACTTGCCAATCAGAATCACGGCCACACCAGCAGCAACCTGTGAAGACATAGCAGAAGTTAAACTGAGATTTCAGCAAGTAATAATAATAATAATAATTGTTGGTGCCGTTTTCTGTTCAGCAATTTATGCTCATATTTAGTTATTATTTTTGTATATATTTAGTACTTATTTTTTATAGATTTTTTATGATTGAATTTTAACTTTAACTTTTTAATGTTTATAATTTCCTCTCAGTTAACCTGCCTTTAGTTTAATGCTTAGAAGGATCTAGAATGTATAGCCAATAGGAACTTAAGCCGAGCAATGACGTTTTGGAGCTCGCGCATCTAGGAATGTAAAAATTGCTGTGTGTTTGTCATATGTTGAGAACTGTAGATAAAGACGGGGCTTACACACTGTTTTCTACCGTCGTTCAAACTTTAACACGTGTAGACTCGGTCATTCCTTCTGACTGAGTGGTTACTTGCATGATTCTCAAGAAAGAAATGGTCAACATTTTAAGAACGGACATTTAGCCACTACAATAATAATTGTATTTGTATAGCACTGTATCATACAAGGGATGCAACTCAAAGTGCTCAACAAATGAGAAAAAAGAACATAATTGTTAGAGGTGGATATAAAAGGAGAGGAAGAGAGGAGAGGCAGAGATAGCAGGAAGGCAGAGGAAGAAAATATAGAAAGAGATCGTAGAGTCATAGGGTCAACGTAGGTTAGGACCGGGATTCTTAGATGCGTAAGGTCCATAGTGGCTGGGTCTAGCATAAGTCATAGATAGTCACACAGAGATTGGGCACTCAGATGCGACCCCTGGTGGCATCAGGGGTGAGGAAAAACTCCCTTTCGCTTGAATCATAGTTTGTAGGGGGAGAAAAAAAGCTCAATGAAGTCTGAGAAAAAAAACCCTATAGCCAGGAAGAAACCTCAGGCAGAGACCAGCGGCCACCTAGGGGAGCCCCCTGCCAGGGCTGGTTGTAATCATAATATTTTACATGTACAGTATTTCTACCACACATTACAAGAGATCAGAGCTGTCCGACGTGCATAATATGACATGCATAATTAGCAGGGAATCCAGGGCTTCAAGTGGCAAAAAAACAATTGCTGGTTCTCAACTTGACAGCAAAACCATGTTAGTAAGAATAAACATAGAGTAATGTAAGTACGAAGGCCATTAATATTAAAATTAACTACTGCAGCCGTTTTGCGTAGAGCCTCTATTATAGCCTTACTGCCACCAAATTTCAATCTGTTACTATTTCACTAATCTCATAGCAATGTTGTTATGCTGTAGTCGAGTCTTTTCAGCAATGACAAGTGGCCCCATCTGCGCAAAGAGGCTGGAATATTCTGCAACATTTTATAGTAAAGTCTGCTTATAAGACTAAGTAAATTATTGACTAATGAGGAACAAAATATTAGGAAATGTTTTTTCATTATTAACAAAATTTTATTTAATTTTATTTTATTTTTTATTCATTTACAAACAATTTGTAGGCTAAATATTTGATAAATATAAACTATTAACATAACATTTCACCAGTCATTTACAAATATTTGCAATTTTTTTGTTCATCATTTACGAAGTGTTATCAATGCTTTATAAACAGACATTATTATAAAATGTTACCCGATATTCTCACAACATTCCTTCAAGACTTACAGCCAAGACGACGTTAATGCCAATAAAGACATTCTTCAGGTATCTGTTAATCTTCTCCATGATGAGAGGCGGGTGCAGGTCTGAAGACTGAAGGGAGAATTCAGTTAGCTATACATAATGCATTCACAAAACAGTTTGAACAAACAGCAAAACCGTGTGGATCACCAGCAAAAGCAAGTCTCTTGGTAAAAATCCTTATTCCTTAGTTCATCTCTCAAAATCAAGTTTTTGTGTCATTGAACGTGTTAGTGCCACCAGAATATTTAATATTTGTTCAATAGTGTATGGATAAGAAAGTCAATTTCTTTAGTCATGTTGTCAATTGAATACCAGAGGGTTGCTGGATTCAATCCTACCAACCATACCTGGCTCTCTCTACACCTCCATACATGACTGAAGTGCCCTTGAGCAAGATACTTAACCCTACCCTACATTGCTTCAGGGGCTGTAACCAAAACGTTCAAATAACTTGTATTCACTTGGTATAAAACCGCCAGCTATAGATGTAGTGTAATGTATTACAGTAAAAGTCAGACTGTTTTACTTGCCAAGTACAATGTCATGCTTTCGCCACTGAGGGGCGCCATTGGCACGTAGCCTACTACCTGCTTCCTGAGACGGTTTATATAGAGGAAAATTGGGAAATGACTTTGGTAGCCTACTACTCTCACCAACAGAACTTTTATGACGAGCCATTAAGGCAGTTTTTTCAACACAACTAAATTCAACTCAGAGTCAACAAGTTTAAGATGAATTAAAACATTGACACAATAGTGTCATGTAACCCCAGGTTTAAGTGGGAAAACCGTTAGATTACCTTTTTGTAACAGGTCAATTTATAGGCATACCAAACAAAATGTCTGTCTGACGCGTGCCATGTGCGTTAACAGATCCGCGCGCAAAACTCCGCTTTGGATGAGGTTTATACTAGTGAAGTAGTAACAGAACTGATGGCTGGACAAGGAAAAGGGTCAGAGTCTTTTTGAAACATATATATAAAGAGACACAATTACCAGGCATATATTGCAGCGTGAAAACTAACTGTAGGCCATACGTGTACATTCCTAAGCCTTTACGCAGCATCATTATCATCACCACACCCATGCAACCAAAACGGTTGATTATGCTGATTAATATATTATTATTATAATAATTATTCACGAACAGAATAACTAATGGTATAACCAACTCATAAGCTATAGGAGAAATAGGCTACACTGCATTGCGCTAATATGCCCACCGTTGAATCCAAAGATAAAGTTACAATCAGCAAACGAATCCAAAACAAACTCACGTTGTCACGTATCACAATCCGAAACGTTTCTTCAAGTGAACAAACTCAAAACAATAATAACAATATTTTAACAAATGGAATCGATCACCAAAGTATAGGCTACGAATCACAGCACAGACAGAACAGAATTTGCGCCGAACTTCTGGTGGTGTCCTTAGGTTTCGATTTCCTTTCATCACCCCAAAAATAAATAAATAAACTGTTTTGGCGCGCTGGCAACTTCACCCCGCAATTTAGAGGAGCAGAGTGGTCATGGCAAGAGTAGGCCCGTATGCACGTTGAGACAAGCCCACTCATACCACATCTCACCACACACACACACACCGAGATTATGGCAGTGTGGCATTGCCATTATCACATAATGCCTTCGTTGTTTAGTTTGACTCAAGAACAAATGTGAGGTATTTCCTGACGATTTGTATGGGATTGATTTGTGCACAGCAATGGCCCTACATGGCTGCTCACATAAGCCAGGCATTTGGGAAGCATGCTATCAGTAAGCATTATAGTCTTTCCCTACATTGGCCAACAACATCAGCTGCTCAGGTCAAGTGCAATTATAGCCCACTCACTCTCTCCCATAACACCAAGTGTCTTTGACAAGCACAAGATATATTTGCATGACTAGGTGAGCGAGAGACACAATATAATAAACACATGAATGTGTTGCTTCATTCTCTGGTGGCTTTAAGTCTTCAAATAGTCTTTTGTCTTGTCTTTTTTAGTTCTTTAATTTATGCCCAGCGGTCAGCTGTTTGATGCATGATCACGCATTGCAAGGGCAATTCCAATGGCCTGAAAAGGATTTCAAAAAGTTGCAGGCCTATTGATTGACAGAGGCTTTTCATTTTCACATACAATATGTTTAATATTGTTTTATTTTACACTCAAATGTGACTTTATTAAGCACACCTGTCCAACTGCTCATCTAGTTGCAAATGTAGGCCTAATCAGCAAATCATGACAAACTCAATGCCTTCAGGCATGTTGTTGGGGCCAGGCGGGCTGGTCAGAAATTACTTACCTACTGGGATATTCACACACAACCATTAGCAAGTGTTAAGAGGATGGGCAGAAAAATTAAAAAATATCTAGTGAGTGTCAGTTCTGTGGACAAAATGCCTTCTGTGGACAAAATGCAGAGGTCAGAGGAGAATATAGGCATATATATAGACTGTCTTGAACTGGTAGAAATGCAACACTAACTCCAATTAACACTCAACACAACATTGAATACCTTTGGTTATTCTTTATTTTAAAAACTTGTCTGTAATTCCATGCATTACAACAAAATGTAATAATAATAAAAAAAACAGTTTTATGGACCAGGCCTGTCAAGTGAATGAATACAATACAACTTGGTCATGGTTTATATTTCAATTATTCATTGAGTTTCTCACACAATGTCATGTAGGCAGTAGGATCACATATGATACACAGAACTGGAATTCCTCTGGTATTAATTTACAAATCAACTTGAACCATGCATGTGGAATAAATGAAAACATTTTAAACATGGGCACGGTTTAGTTGAAATTACTTGCTTTTGACAAGTGACTACAATTTAAATCCAGTTTCATCTTGTCTAATGTCTAAACCTAGAAAACACAGAAAACAAGATGAGCCTTAAATTGTTTTTCTTTGATCATAGATTTAATAGACCAATGAGTTTCTTACCACTTATTTATCTGATCATTATTTTACCATTGTGTTAAACACTTCAAAGCGGAAACAGCAGGAAGCCACTGAAGTTGTTAAAGAAGTCGTTACCTTCATCATAGACCCTGTGGCCGTTGAAGAGTTGCAGGTTAACTGTGTCTCCCTCCTCCAGCTGCAGAGTGAAACCATTGGAGCCACGGAGACGATTCACGCTAGCCTCATGTGCAGAACTAACCATGACCTTCTTTCCATTCATAAGTACTCTGATGGACAGATGGCCTGATCGATTTATGTCCATGAAAGTGTATCTAAAGTAGTAGACCCCCTTTACTGGGGCAGTGAAGACACCTGTCAGACTATTGTAGCCCTCCCCCACATTTGTAAACATTTTTTGAAAACCAGATTCAAATCACCGTTTACAGCCTCTGTGTATCCTGAGACAGAGTTTCCTGCTGAGAATGCCACTTTGGGAGCTTTTGTGATTTTCATCTTTAGAGTCTCCACCTCAGCCTCGTTGTCTGCCAGCCTGGTCCTCACTGCTGCCAGCTCTGCCGTCTGTGCTGCGTTGTCCATCTTCAGCTCCTCCACTGTAGTCTCGCCAGCAGACAGTCTTTCGTCCTGAGCGTCATTCGCCGTCTCCAGAGAAGCCACCTTGGCCTCGCTGGCCACCAGTCTCTCCCTCACAGCTGTCAGCTCCGTCTGTTGTTCTGTTGTCACCCTCTGCAGAACGGCCATCTTAGCCAGCAGTCTCTCTTCAGCGGCTGCATTCTCCATCTTCATGTTCATCATGTCCGTCTTCATCCCTGTCAGCTCTGTTTGTTGCTCTGCAGTCACCCTCTCCAGAACTGCTACCTTGATCTCGCTGGCCACCAGTCTCCGTTGAACAGCTGTGTTTTCGGCCTCCATTTCCTTTAGAAGGCCGCTCTGCTCCATCACCATGTCTCTGAGTTCCTTCAGCTCAGCAGAGACGTCCAGCTGGTTAGAGACTTCAGCAGCAGCAGCAGCAGCAGCAACAGCAGTGTCCTGGCTCTCTGGCTGGACTTCAGTCTGGGTGCTGCGAGCCTCAACTCCACACATGGAGAACAGAAGCATCAGTAGCAGGGAGATGGCAGACCTCATCCTTAAATTACACCCAATCACTCTTTATCAGGTGTACTGTAGCTGCAGCGGCAGAGCTGGTGGTTGTAGTGTGGTAGTAGTAGTAGTAGCAGTAGTAAGTAAGAATACTATTCCTGAGGCACCTGCTTTTAAATGCATTCAGGGGCAGAGCTGAATTGGTAATCTGGCATACGGGGTATTTTCCATGTGGGCCCTCAGGGGCTGACACACTGACACTTTGGGGTTTTTATTTATTTATTTTACTTCCTCAGAAGCCGGCCCACTATTTAGGTGGGCTGGCCCACTGGCAGTGTTGCCAGATGTGTCTGACCAAATCCTGCCCAAAAGGTTCTCAAAAACCGCCAAAATGCGTTAAATTCCGGCCAAATTCAACAAAGTACATTGACTTCTATGGGCCCAAAACGGCTAAAAACAATATCAAATGGCCAATTTTTCCCGTTTTTGCCCGCCGACGCTCATCCCAAGTAGCCCAATCGGGCGGGCACCCGCCCAATCTGGCAACACTGCCCACTGGTCTATGCCAAAAATGCCCGGGCAGGCTTTTATGTCCTAACCAGCCCTGCCCTGCTCATGGGCCATTATCTGACCTCCTTTAGCTGAATTGGAGCCAATGGCCTGTGTTTGTGCAGAGCACACTGTCAGTTTGTTTATGGAATGTTTTAACAGCTGTGCGTGTTGTGGGGAAACTACAAACCTGTCGTCTGTCGTGAAGGTCACTGGATTGGGGGACGCGTGTCCTTACTTTGACCTGTGTGGCTTAATAGAGGTAGCAGGTCGTTTTAAAAATATGTTACCACACAGAACCACCACGTTTGTAATAAGTGACATCATTAAGATAAAGAAGTAAATCACACTCTATAATATAATAAAGATATCGTATAATATCGTAATATATCGTAAATTATATCGTATATAACATTGTATCAGTATCCACGGGCTTGTACTACGAGTGCAGTAGTTCAACCTAACCAGAAGTCATTTTTAAGTTTTTCTTTTTACAAAGTAATTCAGACAGCAGCAAAATAACCATACAGTTTCCAGTGCATTGTGTGTGTGTCAACAAAGTGTCACCGTGCTGCGAGTCATCAGGGTGTCACCACAATGCACTAGAAACTGTATGGTTATTTTGCTGTTGTTACTACAAACAAACAGTTATTACCCAAATTAACATGAAATTACCACCTTATTAGCGATCCGTAAAGTAAAGTGTAACCGAATGAATTCTGAATACTGGTATTTACTCTGCAAAAAGGAGAAGACTGTTCACCAGCAGACTTACACATGCACCAAGCAGTCAGGTAGGATATACTGTAGGCCTACGGTGATGCTTTAGTACCTCAACATCCCAGTTAAGAGATGGCATGTACACTGGCTATCAGACATCTGAACCTGCTTTGACTTTTGCCATGCATGGAATGTGGTATTTTGGATACACTGTATACACTTTGGTAAGGTGTACCTTATGCTATGTAATAAGTAATTAGCTTACTGACCAGCATTGTCTATTGTCCAATGGCTACTGGGCGACCCCTACTGCACCTTGTGACCTGATGAAGGCCCTGTAGCGGGCCGAAACATGTTGGCAGTGGCAGTATTTTTATTAATTATTTAAGTTCTAATATGAACTAGCCTCTACAATAAAGCGTTTTTATATAAGAGTGCCTTGGCGTCCTGCCTTTAAAAAAATATATTCTTTGCCAAAGAGCACCTTCAAACCACCACCAGTTTTACCACTTGAACACCGCAGCCCTCCAGTCCTACCCACCCAAGCACCACTGACACCACCCAAAGTAAAAGTAAAAAATAGAAACACAGTTTATTTCCAACAAAAGTAACTTATCCGAGTAAAAAGTAGAACAATGTACTTGTCTTAAAATAAGCTGATTCTGCACAGGTTGGGTTGAGTTTGTGGTGGGTCCTTGTTATGTTTTTATTGTTTTTCAGTAATAACAAAGTCTATCTCAATTGGTGGGTAAAATGGAGTAAACGGTGTAACAGCTATGTAATATCATGTGCTACTGTTGTAATTACACCACACAAGCACTTTTACTTTTACTTTGTCCACCAGCCAGGGCCCTGATAACCCACCCCCAAGGTCAGCCCTGTGGAGCTGTACTGTGACTGTGCATTCTACACGAAAAAAAGCCTAGAGCTCTGCAATGGGGCACCTAAGTCACGCCCTCTACTTCCTGGTTCATGGGGCAGAGGGAGTGAAAAAATGATTACTGGGCTTGAAAATGAGTGATTTTTGGATTTGTGGTGCATAGGTGGAGGTCCAAGGTTTGGATTGGTGTAAAAAAACCCCACTAATTTTCAAGCCCAATATTTTTTTTTTTACTCCCCCTACCCCATGAACCAGGAAGTAGAGGGCGTGACTTAGGTGCCCCATACACACAAACATGCTGTTGCTTCATATCAGTGCATCCTGATATACTAGACTTAACTATTGCAACTAACCTGAGTAACCAGTCCCATAACTCAATGTTTATTTATTATCATGTCAGAATGTTACACTAGGTCAATGTAAATATACAGTAGGCCTACACACAAGCACAATTTTAGCTGTTAAACTTGATGCTATTTATGACACTGAATTTGTAGACATACCGGGGGTATATGAAGGTAGGCCTAGGTCTATGTATTAACATAGATCGTTATAATATTACATACAGGCGCTTTCACACCAGTGTGCTCAACTGTGACCCCTACAGAATGTTTCCCATAAAACAACCTAGTATCCGGTGACAGTCTTATTGGCAGGGTGCGATTTGTAAGGGGGGATGGGGGGGGATTGTCCCCCCTTCTGGTTTTGATACTGATACTTTTTGTACATGATTTTAATCACAGTTCAATGAAGTTCCATTGATTTTGCTTAAAATCTGAAGCATTTTCTTCTGGCTTTCCGTCAAATCGCTTCCTGCTTATTGGTATCTATCTCTGTCTTTGTTTTGCGCTTGTAAAATATTGTACCGCCTTATACTAGTATATTGTGAATGGTTTGAGTATTTTAAAATAGTCAGGACTCGTGAATGAAAAAAAACGAGAGAGCAAAACAATATTGAATTTTTCAGGATGTTTATTTCGCAATTAAATATTCAAGTAATTCAATATGGGCAAAGACTTAACACAACACTTCACCTCTTGTTACTTGTGCAATTTTAGCACAGAATCATTACAAGGTCTATGTTGATTCAGTGATTCATTACCTTCGAATACGTATAACCACCACTGCACTCATCAGGGCCGGATTAATGCACAGGCAAGATATGGCTGTAGCCTAGGGGCCCCCACCTGCCAGGGCACCCCCCGATTGGCCAAAAGTGAAAAATTGCAGAATTGTGACAAGATACAATATTTAAACATTTGAGTCGTGTTGACCACAACTGGTTGACGTGTTATCCTTAATTCCAAGCTCGTAATTATGACATAACACTGTCCATATCAATTTGTTGCTAAATTTGCCTTCCGATGGGGCCCACATGAAACCTGCAGCCTAGGGCCCCCAAGCCATCTTAATCCGGCCCTGGCGGTCACCATCCACATCTAGTTCTCACATTCAGTATCTTCACGTCACCAAGCCATAACATCAGCTTGCGTTGAATAATCAGAATAACATGGTCATTAAAACATAGCTATACACATTTTTAAATTAAAAACACAAGACACTATCGAAGGGGGCGGAGGAATTACCACGCCTGGCTTCGAACCCAGGCCTCGTCGAAGCACAGGTTCGAATCCTGATGGGGCAACTTTGCTACCCTTCGCTACGCACTCTTGTACAGTAGATGTAAAAAAAGGATCACCATGAGTTCAAGTGTTTAGCATCTGTGTGTTTGTGTGTGTATTGTGTACACAAACACATCTGACGTCAGGGGCCTGTACTACGAAGCTGGTTCTCTGGCTTATCGGGGTAATGCCGTGTCCAGACCAAGAGCGAACTACGCTGCCTGGTAGCGTGGGTCGCAGAAGAAGTTTCGCCTTGAATTCGCTGTATTCGCTCCAGACGCAGCATTGACATGTTTGATTCAGCTAATCATATAATGGCTCTGGCTTGACAGCCTGGGACATTCAGAGATATGAACGTTCCGATTGGTTTTCGCCGAACAGCGTCAGAGCGAATTCACCTACGATTAGTTTAGTTCAATAGTCAAAATTCGCTCTGGTCGCTCAAGAAGCTTCGCTCCTGGCGCATTCGCTTAGGTAGCGCAGGTCGCATGCCCTCCATTGAGGAAATAATGAATTCTGTCGCTGCGTTCGCTCTTGGTCTGTACGCGGCACAACTTCAAGAGGAACTTGGTCATGTGCAGCTTATGTTCCTGGTTAAAGGACCAGTTCAGTCAATTTCAATATGCTGTTGTATTGCTCACGCTACCCTTGACTTGTTAGTACCCGGTGATGCCACATTTTTCGGCTAAGCCCTTTCCGAGATATGAGCTATTCTAATGGGGGCAGCATTTGTTTACATTAAAAAAAAAAAAATGAACATAGGCCTATTCCAAATATTTTCCCGAAAAGGTACCGCTGTTTGCTAGTTGTCTGCTGATGTTGTATAACATTTCGGATGTTTTTGGGAATAAATAAAAAATGTTTTTTTTTTTTTATGTAAACAAAGTGCTGCCCCCATTACAATGACCAAGATCTCAGAAAAGACTGAATGATAATTTAAAAAAAAAAAACCTCAGGTACTGACAAGTCCAGGGTAGTGTGAGCATTACAACTGCATGTTGAAATTGACTGAACTGGTCCTTTAACCCATACTACGAAAGGTGGATATGTTTGACGTGAGGTATGCTGCCATGGCAATTTCCTCTACATCTCAAACCTGGCATTGGCAGTTAATGTTCTTGGTTAAGTTGGGGTTGAGCTACTCTTTGGCTGAAATCTCGAAACAGATTGATCCAGACAGTGAGGATCATTTCGTCGCATTTCAAAATTCTTCACCTCTTCTGACAAAACCTTCAGTGAAATTAACGCACACATTAATTCACAAACATGTGCAATTGCAGAGGTGGTTGGTACTGCCCTGTCACTTCATACACTAATACAGACAATGGCAATAGTTGTTTTGAGGACACTGTCGTCTGGTAATGATAGTTAATGATAATTAAGATTAAAATTATGCATAAGATTAATATTCATCGGTGCAAGCCGATTCAGCAGATAAAAATACAATAAAACTGTGCATATGCGCGAGCACACCTCCAGAATTTAAGTAAGAGGCGTGAAGAAGTGGCTGCACATGATTGCAGTATTTAAAATGATCTTGGTTCATGGTTTATGTTATTTTACGAATGTAATGAAACAAGTTAAGATAGGCTACTAAACTGTTGGGATGAAGGCTTCACAAGTTCGATCAAGTGAAATTTAAGCAAATGGCTGGTTATCATAGCGCACTGGCGTCTCTTTGCATTTATCAGCATTCCAGTTTAATGCTCTGCAGAAATGATTGATCATAACCACTTGCTGATTGGCAATGGATGCCCTGCTACGAGAACGTGCAGGTACTCCGATTTAGGCAACTCTGGGTAGACAAAACAACATCTAAATCGGCGTCGTAGTGCGAGTTAGCCCCGGTCAAGGTAGCCAGTTTCTGTCAACACTGGTTTACCAAGTCAACCCTGGGTGGGTTAGTTCTAAGTGGATTGAACTGCGTTCGTAGTACGGGCCCCAAAACACCCTGGCATACACGGGCAAATACATAACCACCATTACACAACATATGCATCTCACCAACTGTTGTAAAGCTTAACATACAAGCAGGCACACACCCACACGCACACTCACTTACACACACACACACACACACACACACACACACACACACACACACACACACACACACACACATTTGTCTCACACACACACACACACACACACCCTTTTCCGGCAGGGTAACCTTTGCACACTACACAAATAAAACACTGATGCAAAATAGGTGTTTAGGCATTCTTGAGGTACAATAATACCAACACGATCTCACAGATTTCGTGTCCCAAAGATCCGTGTCCATTCCACAGAATTCTGAGAGATCAGGCTGATAATACATCCAAGCGACACATTCAACTCTGCCCCTCTACATTGTACTGCGTGCGTGTGTGCGTGTGTGTGTGTGTGTGTCACTGTAACCCGTGGATGCTGTTTGGATGAGTTTCTGCATGGTACCCCTGAAAAAAAACACACACACACACACACACACACACACACACACACACACACACACACACACACACACACACACACACACACACACACTTCATTACAGTATTAACACGTGTAGGTGCAAGAGCTGCATTAGTGAAGAGCTTTGTTGACAGTGGAGCAAGCTTGAATGCATGCTTTCCTACTCTGCCCCTAGTGGTGGCATACAGTACAACATTAGTTTGTGAGTAGTACCATCTATTTGTCCATAGCCACACATCCATCCATTCATTCATTCATACAGTATCTAGACATATTAACGCACCCATAAATCTGTCCATATATGCATTCATCTGTCCATCCATCCATCCATCCATGATACGCTTAATGGTCCTCTATTAGAGTAAGATACAGCAGTGGTTCTTAACCTTTTTTTCTTAACGCACCCCCTTACCTGTGCCGAAGAGAAGTCGTGCACCCCCAACCCAAACGTCTACATGTATATACATACTAAAAATGATTTTAAGTGATTAATTGCAATAGTTCTTGCTTGGGACATTAATCAATATCTTAATGACTTTAAATGGGGACCAAACATGTTTTAATTTTGTCTTAAATTGGACTAAATATAATGTTCCAGACACAAATTTTGGTCGCAACCTCAACATAATCAAAATCCCGCGCACCCCCTGAAATCTCAGGCGCACCCCCAGGGGGTGCCCGCACCCCAGGTTAAGAACCACTGAGATACAGTACGGATTAAATAGGCATTGTCTTTGGAGAAGATGATATAAAATAATAGATTAAGTCCTGTGGTTCGGTTGTTGTCAGCAGTGTTTGCTTTTTTATTTCAACTGCTTAAATAGCCTAATGTTCAACAATCAATGTCCATCACCATTAAGCTAAAATATTTAGACAGCTTGCTTCACCTTAATTTCCCCCTGGGATCAATAAACGATACTCTACTCTACTCTACTCTACTCTCTCTACTCTTTGAGTCGAGAGCGGGGGTTCAAAGTTGCAGTGATTGGTTAAAGTTGCGTTGTCGCGCAGAATTCGCGGGAATTCATTGAAGTTGCGAAAAAGTTGCAAATCGCAACATCGTGAATTCCTGGAGGGACTGGATACTTCAAGCTCGTACTGTTCTGGGAT
>NC_085868.1:50224261-50229261 GCF_034702125.1 Engraulis encrasicolus | reverse complement strand
GCTGAGGGAGAGGAGGGCAATAAGCCGACGGAGTTCATCTCAAATTTCCTAAAAGACATTTTAGACCTCGAGGAAACGCCACTAATTGACCGTGCCCACCGATTAACCCTCTCCCAGCCCAAGCCCGGTGCACCCAGACCGTTCATCATGAGGGTCCACTTCTTCCACGTCAAAGAAGAAATACTTCGCCTGACAAAAGAAAAAGGAGCCCTTGAGTACAACGAAAATGCCATCTACATATCCGGGGACCTGACTGCTGCTGAAGCCAAAAAGCGGGCTGCGTTCAGCGACGTGAGAAAGATGCTCCAAAACATCCCCGATGCTCGGTTTGGCTTCAGGTATCCTGCTACCCTCAGAATCACCCTGCGCGACAAAGAGGAACAACGCTTCAAGGATCCAAAAAAGGCTTTGAAGTATGTCCAGTTAGCCTCAAAAGCTCAGGTGCCTGGCGTGTGACGATCTTCTTATACAGGTTGCCCTTTCATTCATTTTTTTTTCAGTCAGGAATGTTGAAACAGTGTATCTCAGCTGTGTAGTTTGATCGACATTTAAACGGACTGACTCTCTGAACGCAAAGACAATTCTTATGTAGCGTCTTTTTTAAGTGGTTGCATAGTGGGCATAGGCTACACGTTGCCTACTCTATTCTGGTGATTGGTTAAATGTTATGTCACAAATATGCTTGGATTTTTATGTCTGAGCAGGCTACAGCAAGGTTTTTTTTTCTCTCTTTTTTTTTGGTCTTACAATCATTACAGACTTTATGACACCTGGCGGCATAGGTTTTTTTGCCTCCTCCACTGAACAGCTGTGGTTTCACGGCTCCGAAGCTGCAGTCAAAGCTTCATGTTGGGGTATAGAGTGAGTCTTCTGCACCCATGTTGGGGGGGTGCTTGGTTGGGTGGGAATAGGGGGGTTAATGCAGTATTTTATTGTTGTTATTTTTGTATTGTTTTTATTCGTTGCTTTAACCTATTTTTTGTTTTATGGCCACAATACATTTTACAATATACACTTGCTATGGATACAAATTTACAAATATATTGCCTATGGTGATATCATGGCTTATATTAATTTTGCTAGCTGGAATGTCAAAGGACTAGGTCGTCCCACGAAACTCAACAAGGTGTTGGCACATTTAAACACCCTGCATGTTCAGATTGCATTTCTTCAAGAAACGCATCTGTCCGTCTCTGAACAGATGAAACTGAGAAGGAGTTGGGTCTCACAGAGTTTTCACTCCCTCTTCAATAGCAGGGCCAGGGGGGTTGCCATCATAATTCACAAAAATGTAATGTTTACTGCTTCAGATGTTATTGCTGATAGGGGAGGGAGATATGTAATGGTCACTGGGACTTTATTCAATACTCCTGTAATTTTGGCCAATGTGTATGCACCTAATTATGACGATGAGGGTTTTTTTGTTAAGTTTCTATCTTCTATTCCAAACCTTGACTCTCATCAGCTGATCGTAGGTGGCGACCTGAACACTTGCCTGGACTCCTCGCTGGATAGGTCATCTAAAAGACAAATAACTACATCCAGGTCAGCTAAGGTTATCAATAGTTTCCTCACAGATTACGCAGTGGTGGATGTGTGGCGTTCTCTTAACCCAACTAGTAGGGCTTACTCCTTTTTTTCTAATGTTCACCAAACATTCTCCCGTATTGATTATTTTCTTTTGGACAAGAAGCTCATCCCATCAGTCAAGGCTTGTACATATGAAGCAATAGTCATTTCTGATCACTCACCTCTTTCTTAAACTAAAATTTGATGACATACCAATGACCCATCCACGGTGGAGATTTGATACAAGTATGCTTTCAGATGAATATATGACCAGGGTTATTGCTGCTAGCCTTGACTTTTACATACATACAAACTCTACTCCAGACGTGTCCCACTGTACAATTTGGGAAGCTCTTAAAGCCTTCATGAGGGGTCGCTTGATATCTATATCATCATTCCAGAAAAAACAGCACTCACAGGAAATAACTCGTCTGACTCAACAAATTCGTCAAATTGATGACCAGCTAGCCAGTGATCCTTCACCTGAACTAATTAAGGACCGTCTTCTTGTCAAAGCAGAATTTGATACACTTACTACAAAGGATATTGAAAAAATGATACTTAGATCTAGGCATTCATACTATGAATCTGGTGAAAAAGCACATAGGCTTCTTGCTCACCAGCTTAGACAGTCATCTGCTTCTAACATTATTTCTGAAATCAAGACACCAAATGGGCTTACACATGACTTTTCAGAAATAAATAATGCCTTTAGGGAACATTATATATCATTATATACTTCTGAACAAAATTGTACCCCAGTGGAGATGGAGCAGTTCTTTACAGATATTACTATCCCTCAGGTTGATGAAGCCACTGTAGACTCCTTAGACAGCCCAATATCTCTTGAAGAGGTTAAGGCAGCTATATCTGCCCTACAAACCAACAAAAGTCCTGGACCTGACGGCTTCACAGTGGAATTTTACAAAGCATTCTCTGCTCAGTTGATACCACTGTTATTAGATATGTACAATGAGTCATTTGAATTGGGACATCTGCCCCAAACGTTATGTGAGGCATCTATTATCTTGTTATTAAAGAAAAATAAGGACCCCCTTCTATGTGGCTCATATCGCCCAGTATCACTTTTGCCAGTTGATTTTAAGATTTTAGCAAAGGTCCTGGCCACTCGTCTAGAGTCTATACTTCCACATATTATCTCTCCAGACCAAACTGGATTTGTTAAAAACAGGTTTTCCTTTTTCAACATTCGTCGACTTTTCAATATTATTTATCATCCATCCCAGGCTACTACATCAGAGGTAATTATTTCATTGGATGCTGAAACTGCATTTGACAGAATTAGCTGGCGATATTTGTTTTATACATTAGAAAGATTTGGTTTTGGAAAAAACTTCATTTCATGGGTCAAATTATTATATGCAGCCCCTATGTCTTCAGTGAGGACAAATAATGTTTCGTCTGAACCTTTCTCAGTCTCACGTGGCACGCGACAGGGGTGTCCTTTGTCACCCCTGTTGTTTGCTGTTGCAATTGAGCCATTGGCCTTGTTTTTACGCCAGACAACGCAACTCACAGGGATTTTCAGGGAGGGTCAAGAACATAGAGTTTCACTCTATGCAGATGACCTATTATTATACCTCTCTGACTACTCTCATTCACTCCCAGCTGCACTAAATATATTGGAAAGATTTGGTAAGCTCTCAGGTTATAAAATTAACCTCTCTAAGAGCGAGCTCTTCCCAGTAAATAATGTAGCTTGTTCAATGTCATTCAACACATCCCCTTTCAAAGTAACGTCTAAGTTTACATATCTGGGAATCAATGTGCCAGATAAATTCTCAAAGCTGTTTAAAGAGAATTTCACCCCTCTTGTGGCAAAAGTTGAACAGCTCTTAAAACGCTGGACTCAACTCCCCCTGTCTGTTGCAGGACGAATTAATTCTATAAAAATGTCTATACTCCCCAAGTTTACGTATCTGTTCCAGAATATCCCGGTTTTTATCCCAAAGTCCTTTTTTCGCAAACTTGACAGCATCCTTTCATCTTTCATTTGGAACCACAAAACTGCTAGAGCAAGAAAAAGTTTGCTGACCCAACCAAAACGTTTAGGTGGCATGTCTCTTCCTGATTTTCAATTATACTATTGGGCATGTAACATAAGACCTATGTTGCATTGGCTATATGAGGACCCTGGTGCTGATGCACTTTCTTGGCAGTATATTGAATCACAGTCATGTAAACCATCTTCACTAGCAGCTCTTGTATATTCACCTCTTTCATCAAAAACAAATCATACAACTAATTTGCTGGTGAAAACATCTATGAAAATATGGACACAGATCAGGAGGCATTTTGGCTGGCACTCCATTTCATTTAGAGCACCCGTCTATGCTAATCATTGCTTTAAACCATCTGTTATCGACAAGGCTTTCCTAATATGGCACAACGCAGGGATTAAGCAGTTTGAGGATTTATATCACAATAGTACTTTTGTTTCTTTCCAGTATCTTCATGACACGTATAATATCCCAAAAAAACATGTTTTTCCGCTTTCTTCAAATTCGTAACTATATTAGGAATATATCCCCAACATTTCCAAGTCAACCTCCTTGTGCTCCCTATGACCATGTACTATTGAGGCCTTTGTCATTCAAGGGTATCATATCAGCCTGTTATGGCAGGCTGATGGCACTTTCATCCTCAAACACCTCTGAATTGAAATCTCAATGGGAAGGTGAGCTTGGGGAGTCAATTAGTGAAGAAACGTGGGAAGCAGCCTTGGACCGGGTTCATAGCTCTTCAATATGTGCCAGACATGGGTTCCTACAATTTAAAGTTTTACACCGTTCCCACTGGACTAAATTAAGAATGTCTAAACGTTTTCCTGATGTTGACCCTCTATGCGATCGATGTAAGTGCGCTCCTGCATCACATACCCACATGTTCTGGTCATGTCATAAACTAGCAAAATATTGGTCATCCATCTTTGACATAATATCAGGTTTCCTTGATCAACCAGTATCACCATGTCCTGTGATTGGGATATTTGGGGTGGTACCTGATCATTTAGGTCTAATTAATGCACAATCCCTTAGTATTGCCTTCCTAACACTTCTGGCCAGACGGCTGATTTTGATGAAATGGAAAGACTGTAAACCCCCAACTGTAACACATTGGGTCAAGGAAGTTCTGTATTTCCTCAAATTGGAAAAAGTAAGACATTCTCTTAAGGACTTAGCAAAGGGTCCAACAACAGACACTTATAGGAAAATATGGGGACCTTTCCTAGACTATATAAAGACACACCACACTGTCCATATAATAGGCTAGAGCAAAAAGTGTACTCCATAGCAAAGATTGTGAAAAGTTACAAAATATTTTGATGTGGTCTTTTTGTACGTCTTTTTTTTCTCTCTCTCTTCTTTTCTTTTTCTTTGTATTTGATCCTTCAATTGTCTTTGGTCATA
>NC_085868.1:50211761-50221761 GCF_034702125.1 Engraulis encrasicolus | reverse complement strand
ACACGTACACACACACACACAGAAATGTGGGGAGAGTGAGAAACAGAGACATCACTCCTCCATGCAGTCCATCAGACTGAGGTGGTAAACCACAAAGGAACGATGTAGGGCTTTGCAATATATCGAATTATATCGTGACATCAATATTGCTGGCAAACAATATCAAATTTCATAATATCTATTTGAAACAATATTTTTTGTCATTTGTCTTTACTGCCAAAAGGTAGCTTACGCTAAGCGCAATACATTCCCCTCCACTTGAGCCATTGCGAGCAAAGAGCAGACTTGCTACCCAACTCTCATGCAGAACACCACTGTGTGTCTCTCTATGGCCCTCCACTCACACTGCTGAAGGGATGGAAGAATGATAACTGTTTTGCACAATTATTTGTCTTTAAAAGAAATATCGTATAAACACATCATGATATCAATATTGACTGAAATAATCGTGATTGGGGCTGGGAATCGATCCAAATTTCCTGAATCAATTTGATTCCGAACCAGAAGGCTATGATCCGAATCGATCCGATCCGATCCGATTCAACATCGATCTTTTGCAAGGGCGAAACCATAAGAAAAATATTGAGGGGGTCCAAATCAGAGGTATAATAGCAGAGATTCTTTAAGTATCTCTGTGATAATAGTGTTGTGAAACGTCCTAGGTCAGTGGGGGGTCTGGGGGCCCTCCCCCAGAAGATTTTTGATTTCTTAAATGCCATTTCCTGCATTCTAGTGCATTTTAGGACACATTTAAGACAAATCCTGACCCCATTAAATAAATATAGAACAGTAGATTTCAGCCTTTGATCCAAGTGTGAGCCCTCCCAAAGTATTTTATAGTGAAGGTCTATTGAAAAAGATGTGCTTGAATTCAAAACCAGTTACAATTCAAAGCTTGGTTTTCTTTTTTTGTCAAGTAGCAGGTGCTTCACCTCTGTCCTCATCGGGCAAAAGCTGTATCAGCGGCTTGGAGAGAAGGAATTTAATTTATAGTGGTCAATATATTTGTTTTGTATAGGCTAATACTACAGTAAGTGTCATCATGTTATTTTTTTTCCCTTTCACATGGATACTTGTTTATGTTTATTTTGACTCATGAATCTATTTCATAAATAAAAAGTAACAAGCCGCAGTGTTAAAAGTTTTAAGCTGTTTGAAAATGTGGTTCATGTACACCTTGCAGTTAAAGCCCACCAGATAGCAGCATTTAGCCTACAAATAACTAGGGTCACTATGAACACACAAGGCATGACTTTGATGGAAGGCAGAATACTTGTGCATACATTTGACAAACTGTGATTGTGCCAAGCCTAATGTTGTAAGCTTCGACTGGAAGAATAACTAACTTTCACAGCAGGCAGCTATCAATGAGACTAGCATAGATACCTATTATTATTATGATAATACAAGTTTATGTCACTTTAGCGTTTAGCATGCTAACAACGTTAGCGAAATCACAAACGTGTTTGCTTTAAACTGTGAACAATCATTTTAGCTACCATCACCCAGCCAGATCCAATGAATTATATTATCTCAACTGGGCATAGTAACATACAGTTATTGACGCTGCAGTGTCTTAAATGTCGGGCAAACAGTAGCGTCGAGCACATTGTTGTTGTCAGCCTTATATTATAATTACTTGGTGTTGTTAGCTTGTGAGCTTGCTTTTACTACTGGTCAGGCTTGCATGACATCTCTATTACTTCTCACCAAGCCACAAAGCAGTACTGCCAGAAAAAAAAGACGAATCTCTCCTCATTTGTTCCTTTATTTTTTTTTTAGCTGCCACTGGTTCTCACAACTTGTTATCTGCCTCCAACGCGATCAAGAAAAACAGCCAAAATTTCTAAACGAATCCGCAACTTCACATTCTGGGCTAAACCAAGTTCACAATGGGGACGGGGGTCTCAATTTTTTCTTTTTCCTTGATTGCTTGGTTTATTTGCTCTCTTGTGTTTCCCACATTGAAATTAAATCTGATCTTGGAAAGAAGAAGGACTTCTATATGCCACATATTTGACAAAATATTGGAGGGGACAGATTGGTACTTTCACAATATTGGGGGGGACGTGACCCCCCCAATGTGTATGGTGGTTACGCCCCTGATCTTTTGTATAGCTGACCTGTCGCTTTAACCCATTTATGCCTAGAATTCTAAGACCGGTTATAAAAAAGTAAATATCTCAGCCTTTGATGCCCACACAAACATGAAATACCTTGGTATGTGAGAAATAAGTGGGAAACTGTGGAAGAGAGCTACAGGATGTGGTTGAGAAAATAGCGCCTATAATGATCTGCAAAAGATCGATACGAAAAGTTGTGAATCGATATTGCCCTTTTTGAACGTGAATCGATATTGGATCGCGATACGATCTTTTGAACCCAGCCCTAATCGTGATATTGATTTTTCTCATAATCGAGCAGCCCTAGAATGATGAAACCAAAGGTCACCTCCAGCAGGCAGCAAAGATACACACACACACACACACACATCATTACATAACACACACACACACACACACACACAGTCCAATGCCATTACACAACACATATAAAAACACACATTTCATCCATCTGTGCAAGAATTGTGTACGTCTGTGTGTGTGTGGTGTGCATTACAATGCTGTGTAAGCGTGCAAACTGCATCTGGGGGATGACAATGCCATAAATGTGTGTGTGTGCGCGTGCATGCAATGTGCGTGCGGGCATGTACTTGTGTGATTGTGTCTGTGTGCGTATGTGTATTTGTATGCAGGAGGGTGATACGGGTCTGAACCAGTGTGTGTGTGTGTGTGTGTGTGTGTGTGTGTGTGTGTGTGTGTGTGTGTGTGTGTGTGTGTGTGTGTGTGTGTGTGTGTGTGTGTGTGTGTGTGTGTGACTGTGTGCGCTCAAGAGTAAAAAGATAATGGTCTGAGCCTGTGTGTGTTTATGTGTGTGTGTGTGTGTGTGTGTGTGTGTGTGTGTGTGTGTGTGCGTGTGTGCGTGCGCGCACCAGAGGGATGATGAAGTTCTGCGTTAGCTCCAGAAGATGGCGCCGTAACAGAGCACTGAGCACCTCACACGACCTCTTCTTCTGGATACCCTGCAGAGAGAGAGAGAGAGAGAGAGAGAGAAGAGAAGAGGGAGAGAGAGAAGATAAGAGAAGAGAGAGAGAGAGAGAGAGAGAGAGAGAGAGGGAGAGAGAGAGAGATAGAAGAGAGATGGAGAGAGAGAGAAGAGAGACAGAGAGAGAGAGAGAAGAGGGACAGAGAGAGAGAGAGGAGAGAGAGGGAGATAGAGAGAGAGAGAAAAGAGTGAGAGAGAGAGAGAGAAGAGAGAGAGAGAGAGAGAGAGGGAGAGAGAGAAAGAGAGAGAGAGGGAGAGAGAGAGAGAAGAGGGAGAAGAGAGAGAGAGAGAAGAGAGAAAAGAGTGAGAGAGAGAGAGAGAGAGAGAGAGAGAGAGAGAGAGAGAGAGAAGATAATAAGAGGGAAAACAGGGAGTAAAAATGGAATTCTTGTCCATGCTCAAAGGACTGAAGAAGTCTCATGCATGCATAAAAGACATCTCTTGTGTCGCAACATGCATACAGAATATTATCTCAGTGGTTCTCAAAGTATGGTCCATGGACCACTGGTGGTCCAGCAGAGGATTTCAATGAATGTAGTTAGGTTGTCTACATATCGCTTTGTATTACATTACGTCACATTGCATTTGGCAGACGCTTTATAGCCAAAGTGACTTACAAACGAGTAAAGGACATAATCATAGCCAACATCACTGGCAGATATAAAGTGCACAGGAAATATACAGAACAACAAGTGAAGATGCAAATAAGGTTTTTTTTTTTTTTTTTTAAGTAAAGATAAAGCTTATCTAAATTTAAAAAGCGTATCTAAATTTGTTATTTTACTAGAATAAGAAAAGCCTGTCATTTTTTTTACAAAATATATTGATGATGTGCATCTATATTTACAGCGCCTAAAACCCAACAAGTGGTCCCTGCAAAGAAAAAGGTCCTCGATATTAAAAAACGTTTGAGAAACAGTGGTATGCTGTATCTGAATGTGTGTCTGGAGTCTTGAAGGCCAGTGTGTATGTGTAGTTGAAGCTAGAGTGTGGATACCTTGAGTAGGCGTTTGATGAGCATCTTGTCCTTGTGTAAGAATGTCTTATACGCCGTATAGATGCCTATAAAAAGACACAGTCCATATCAGATACATCGCTAATTCCTCACACATGAACATGATTAGATTAGACTTGCCTTAATTGTCTCTACAGGAGAGACATTTCGTTTGGGCATGAGAAGGCATGATTTACAATTGACAAACAAAAATTAGACAAGACTTGGGTACCACAGAGGGAACACACGAGATATGCTACACAAAGCAAAACATGTAAACATAGATGGGTACACTATAGTCTAGTTTGCCAACAGCCATAGCCCCACAGCAGACAGTCATAGTGCACACAACCCTCCCTTTCAACCCTCCATGTCATCATCAGTAATACTACCCATTTGGATATCCATTGCACATACTCTCTGAATATTAAGACTAGGGATGCAAACGATTAATTGGTTAATCAACTTTAATCGACCAATGCATTAATCGATTAAAAAACATTTATCACAATTAATCGAAAATTCAACTGATAAGAGACCCTGGTGAAATGGGCATGTGAAGAGTGTGTGTGAAGAGGGGTGTGAATAGTGGGAATATTTAAATCACCTTTGCATTAAAGAATTGAAATAGAATTAATTTAAATGTGGTATTTTATCTCAATTTTTAATACATTTTAATAGTTTTTTTCCGAGAAACATTGAGATTTCAGGGGGGAAAACGCAGCTTATCAATTAATCGTAAGTCGATCGATAAGACTATCAACTAATGATTAATGAATTAATCGATAATTTGCATCCCTAATTAACACTGAATAAATATTGACAGCCATATAATAGGCATCTGATAGAGGGCTTTCATAGCTGCAACCTTGCACAAGTACAGAGGTCTACCGTGTACTGTGTACCTGGTTTGGTATCGAGGCTCTTTAGCTTCGCCAGTTTCTTTATCTTCACCTGTTTGGGTAAATCACCTGAAACACACATGCGGCGAGAATAAGCGTCACTGTTGCAGTGTAGCACGATGGGATCGTAAATTGAACAGGAAACAATGTGAATGACATCAATTGCCTCTTTTCCACTGCCGGTTTCCTGGTAGGCCTTCGCCTATTCAACAGTGCGACTCAACTGCCACTTTTTGCTTTTCGAATAGGCACGTGCACGTCACAGCTCAATCGTAAAGCAAAAAGCAGCGGCCGAGTTGCACTGTGTTGAGCTGTAGGCCTACCAGAACAAGTCCGACAGGCGGACAATGATGTGTCCGTCTATGCACTGCAGCCTTGTGGGCAGAGGAGGGCATAAGAATTTCAAGAATGCGTTTCAGACGGACGGACGGACCGACGGACAGACATACCCTCTTATAAAGATGCTAGAACGCATCTAAAAACGGCAGTGGAAAAGAGGCAATTCTGTATGGGAAGCAGGATGGGCCATAAGGCCTGGTTTAGTTCGTCTCTCACCAGCCATCTTGACGTCCCCAAGCCTGATTATATGGGGCCAGAACTGGAAAGTCTTGATGAAAAACGGATTGGTCACTCCTAGTATTACATTCGGCCTAGACACACACACACACACACACACACACACACACACACACACACACACACACACACACACACACACACACACACACACACACACACACACACACACACACACACACACACACACACACACACACACACACACACACACAAATCAGCGGAAGGCCCATATTGCATAATACAGTGTTTCCCAACCTTTTTTGTCTTGTGTACCCCCCAAGCTTTTTCGGTGTGCCTTGAGTACCCCCTAAGTCAAGTTCTATATCGCTTTCTCTATCCCAATGTAACTAAGCTCCAAATATTTGTTAAAATTGCATTTTCCAAGTACCCCCTGCAGTGTGCTCGCGTACCCCTAGTGGTACAACACTGGCATAATGTGCATATTATTACATTGAATTACCAGCAAGTTGAATATTAAGTTACTTGAGCAAAAACATCATTACTAAACTGAATTACTCTAACAATGACTTAAAGAATGAAGCCGACAATGTCAATGTTCTTGTCTTGCTAGGGATCTAAGCACAAAACAGTTCTGAGCTTGCAGCAGTTTCTGTTCATTATAACAACTCAGCAGATCTGACAGCTGCTCTACGCAGTGGCGGAGCAATTGCACACAGGGCTGCAGGGCAAACCACCTCTAGGGCCCGTCCATACAGCCTGCCATAGTCACAATAATGCCCCAACACCAATGCAGGAGGGCCCCAGGGCAAATGCCCTGCTTGTCCCCCTATATCTCCACCCCTGGCTCTACACCTGGAGATATTAGAGCAATGTGCAATGTAGGCTACTTTCCAGATTGGTACCCAGGTTGCTTTTAGCAACAGCTGTTGCGATAGGTCGGCAACACAAGAACGTGCTGTGTGATTGGTGGGTGGATACTCACGGTGCCTGTGTGCGCGTGGTGTACTCCTTAAACTCGCTGTCGTGGATGGTGAAGTACGGCCTGAAGTCACAGCAGTACCTCAGAGGAGCGACAGCGCTGTGGAGACAGAATAGTGTTTAGTAGGGCTGCACGATACGCGAAATTCGATACGCGATAACAGCATGCAATACCTGGATAACGATGAAGAAAGACTGGGCTACTTCTCAGTGACTAGACCCAGGGATGACCGGAGCACACGACATACTATTTGAGTTTTTTTTTTAAAATGTTGGTGCACAAAGTTACTGACGTTTCGACGCACCTGCGTCTTCTTCAGAGTCAAAACAAAAAAAAGATAACCTGGATAACAATATTTAGAAATATAGCCGAGTGTTGTAGTTTCGGCCTGTCACAATATCAGAAAAAAAAAATCGGAAAAAAAGAGGATGCAATGGCAATGGTGTTCAGCAATGGGCTGAACACACACACACACCTGTGCTCACACATGTGCACACAAAAAGTACACAAAGTGCACGCACGCACGCACACACAAGCTCACACATGCTCGCACAAACGGTACACAATTATACGCACGCACGCACACAGAGTACACAAAGTACACGCACGCACGCACGCACGCACGCACGCACACAGAGTACACAAAGTACACACCTGACGAGAGCAAGTACGGTTTCGGAGCACATGGTTGGCGAGGGAGCCATGACGACCACAGGTTCCCCTAGCAACATGAGCTCCCACAGCATCTGCACATGGATCAGCATGGACTGGAAACACCTGCAGACAGAGGTCAAAGGTCACAAGGGGCTCCCTAGTTTCATGCCTGGTCAGCTCAGGGGTTGTACTTACACCTTACGTCATCTGGTTTGAGCCGGAATAGTGTATTCGGTTGGATAGGCCACGTGTTTTTGGCTTTAAGCACAGCATAATTATAGTATTAAGCCCGATTCGCACAGGATAAATATTACCTATGGACCTCTGGTAATTCGCAATTACCCCTGGACCTCCTTGATTTTTCGGGGCGCATTCGGACGGGATAAATAAACGTCTGTTATTTACTCAATTCACAGACATTACAAGGGGGTGCAGACGGCGCACCTATGTAAAATTACCCCAGGACGTCTGAGTTTCGCCGAATTACAGTAGGTAATTCGTGGCGGAATTATTACCTCACAAATCGCAGACATGGCACATTCGCACAGGACTAAGAACTCAGAACTAAGAACTGTAATTATTCCGA
Source organism: Engraulis encrasicolus (assembly GCF_034702125.1). NCBI lineage: Eukaryota > Metazoa > Chordata > Actinopteri > Clupeiformes > Engraulidae > Engraulis > Engraulis encrasicolus. The sequence continues at coordinate 50,214,001 of NC_085868.1, read as the reverse complement.
ATTACCGGGGGTCCATAGGTAATAAAAGTCCCGTCCGAATCGGGCTTTAGTTATGTAATCAAGCATTTCAAATGAGCGATTTAGAGTTTTTAGAGTTTGTGTTAGTGTTAGGGTAATAAGCAAGGGTTAGGCTGTCATGGCGATGAACCAAATGACGCAAGACGTAAGTACAACTCCGAGCAGACCGGGTGTGAAACTAGTGCTCAAGCAGACAACCACCACTGGATCTCTTCAATATCCTAAGTCCCATCCTCCCTTGTGCTCAAGCAGACAACCAAGCCCAAGCAGACAGCCACCACTGGGTCTTCCCATTATCCTAACTCCCATCCTCCCTTGTGCTCAAGCAGACAACCAAGCCCAAGCAGACAGCCACCACTGGGTCTTCCCATTATCCTAACTCCCATCCTCCCTTGTGCTCAAGCAGACAACCAAGCCCAAGCAGACAGCCACCACTGGGTCTTCCCATTATCCTAAGTCCCATCCTCCCTTGTGCTCAAGCAGACAACCAAGCCCAAGCAGACAGCCACCACTGGGTCTTCCCATTATCCTAACTCCCATCCTCTCTTCTGCTCAAGCAGACAACCAAGCCCAAGCAGACAGCCACCACTGGGTCTTCCCATTATCCTAACTCCCATCCTCCCTTGTGCTCAAGCAGACAGCCACCACTGGGTCTTCCCATTATCCTAACTTCCATCCTCTCTTCTGCTTGAGGCCTCGTGATGACAATAGGACAATAACGTCTTGTCTGTCTGTGTCTGCATCTCATCATCTCATCAAGATAATGATGGCCTTTAAGTTGAAACTGAATAAGCTATATCAGTATTGAAAGCCATATTGACTGTTCGTCTTTGTGCCTCAGACCATTTTCCGTTAATGTTTTCCATCATTACAGTCTCCATTGTCGTGCCATTCTGACAGGACTTTTACAGGCTATTTTCTCCTAGGTAGGTTTGACGTTCCTGGATGGATATCCCTCCCAGTTATGCCGATTTCAAATATTGCCCTGACATTATCTACAGGCCATAATGATAATTTCACTCACAACAGACCATAGAGGCTGCACAATCGTCATGACAACCGCTACACTCCTCTGCACCCGGGAACTTAATTTCCCATGTGACTTCCTCAAGGACATCATGTGTGTGTGTCACGTGTGTCACGTGTGTGTGTGTGTCTGTGTGTGTCACGTGTGTGTGTGTGTGTGTATGAGAGAGAGTGAAAGAAAGAGAGAATGTACAGTAAATGTGCGTGTACATGTGCGTGTGTGTGTGTGAGAGAGTGAAAGAAAGAGAGCATGTACACTAAATGTGTGTGTGTACATGTGTGCGTGTGCATGTGTGTGTGTGTGTGTGTGTGTGTGTGTGTGTGCTGCGTGTATGTGTGTGTGTGTGTGTGTGTGTGTGTGTGTGTGTGTGTGTGTGTGTGTGTGTGTACTGCAAGGTTATTTGCAGTATATAGCTCTTACTGGAAGAGGTCTTGCTCGTGGGGGGAGGATAAGATGATTGGTGCTGGTAGAAGATTCTGGAAGAGAACCAAAAAAAAGATGATGAACGAAAATTATTACGTCACCTGAACACACACACAGGAGATTTTCACTGACAGACACAAACATGGCTGCAAACACACACATATGCAGGTTCGCACGTTAAATGCCAAGGCTCCTACCTCTTTGGGCCCTGGTGTAACAGGACTGTCTCCCAGCTTGTCATCCTTGGAGGAGATCCGAACCTAAGTAAGACACACCAGATTTACTCTTACTATCCTTTTTGACCCCCAGTGTTGCCAGATTGTGCGTTTACCCGCCCAATTGGGCTACTTGGGATGGCCGTCTGACTCTGCGGGTAAAAACGGGAAAATTTGGCCATTTGGCGAGTTTTTCTGTAATTTTATGCCCATAGAAATCAATGTAATTTGTTGAAATTGGGCAGAATTTAGCACATTTTTTTGCAGTTTTTGAGAACCATTTGGACGGAATTTGATCAGACACATCTGGCAACACTGTTCACCCCAAAACAAACTTGGGGAAGAAAATGTAGAAGGGTCAATGACATCAGGTGGTACAACCACAGCTAATTCCCATAAATTAATTAGTAATTGGTAATGAATGCACTGCAATGGATTATGCTTCTTAAATAATGCGCTTTAAAAAAACCCATTTAATCCATTAATCCATGATTTTTTTTTTTTTTTTAAGTATGTTTTGGGGGCTTTTCAGCCTTTATTGGTTTTTGTGAGACAGG